>NC_134483.1:385657100-385908689 GCF_040206685.1 Ascaphus truei | reverse complement strand
CATGGGTAGGAGATTTTATTGGTGCTCACCTATTGCTAAACCAGGAGCCTGGGCCTCAACATATATAGTAGGAAGCTTGGAGTATAATGGTGCAGCACCTCCACCTGTATGGCTGGGTCCTGAGTCAGGGATTCACCGCTCACAGGAACTTGTAGCACGTAAGTCACTTCAGGAGTGCCAGGAATGGTAGAACTGAACAGGTTTATTGGAGTCTTGATAAATTCACCGACAGATGGTATATTACATACAGCTTCCTTCAGCATTAAACCATCCACCCTTACCTGGGCAGATGCAAGGATCCGCAGGGGCTAGTACCTGAGGTAATTATCCTCACCTTTACCTGGGCCAGATAGGCTTCAGCAGTAACTGATGCCTGAGGTAATTATTCCCCACCCTTCCCTGGATAGATGGGCCTTAGCAGGACTCAGGAATCACTCCTGCACCTGACTCAGCCGGAGCCAGGGCTGGAACCCGAGCCACTCCAGGACTCAGACTCAGAACAGTTCAGGACTAATTAGTATGGGATCACACTTTTATAGCAAGGGAGTGGATATCTTCTCTACCTCAGTAACTGGGCAGACTTTACTGTAGCAAGCCCTCACCATGGCATGTGACTCCAACCATTTCCAGGCATGTGCCTGAAAACTGAAACAATGTAACTCTATGGGGAACTAACTCACATGCAGGGCCATGTGCTAGGGGTTTAACTCTAGCACTGCCAGCACCTGTCATAGCTTACATGCAGAATAGGGGTATTATTCGAGCAGGGGGCTACAGGTGTAATTACACCTGTTCATGTTTTAAAACATTGGTCTTTATTTCCTCCCTCAATTGAAAAATGCTTCTTAAGATAAAATGGAGCAAGTGAAAATATAGTGTGCTCTATTGGTGTTTGATAATGCTAATTTATGCAATTCCAATAGGGGATAAATGATCAAGGAAATATTCTAATTATAGCACTGAAAGAATCAGTCAATAAAAACATTATTTATTTATAAAATATTTTACCAGGAAGTACACTACCGACACACTTTATCACACTGCGGCCAGATCCGCAAGCCGGGAGATTTCCCGGCTTGCTAGTGGCCGCCCCTCGACGTGAGCGCGGTCATGCGTCATCGGGAGCCTGCGCCCCCTGCACGCGCGTCCAGGGCTCCCCGAGGGAGCCCTGGTGTCCCGCGATCGCGGGACGGCGGCAGGGGGTTCCGGGGGACCCGGCGGACCCGGCAGCGGTAGGGAGAGCGCCCCGATCGGAGGGCGCTCTTCCGCTGCTTCGGCACGCGCCCGTCACCCTCCGGCGCGCGCCAGGATACTGCTGCGGCCAAGAACGGGCAAATGCTCGAATAAACTTGGCCGCAGCAGTAATACATTGAGAGTTACCTCTCGTTTTCAAGTATGTCCTGGGAACAGAGTTAAGACAAATAATACATGGTTACAAATACAGTTACATAAATGAGCAGGGTATACATTATATACAAGACATTGCATGCACAGTTAAAGATAATATATATTATGGGCATATGAAACAGTTACAGACCAGATTAAAATGTGTGACAGCCTTAGATTTGAAATAACTTAAACTGGTGGTGGATGTGAGAGTCTCTGGTAGGTTGTTCCAGTTTTGGGGTGCACGGTAAGAGAAGGAGGAACATCCGGATACGTTGTTGAGCCTTGGGACCATGAACAGTCTTTTGGAGTCTGATCTCAAATGATAGGTTCTGCATGTGGTAGGGGTGAGGAGCTTGTTCAGGTAGCTGGGTAGCTTGCCCATAAAGAATTTGTAGGCAAGACAGAAAGGTGAACTTTGCACCTAGACTCGAGTGATGACCAATCTAGTTCTTTGAGCATTTCACAGTGATGTGTTTTATAGTTGCATTGGAGAACAAAATGACAAATTGAATTGTAGAGGGTGTCAAGTTTGCTAAGGTGGGTTTGAGGTGCCGAGCCATATACTATGTCTCCATAGTCAATAATTGGCATTAGCATCTGCTGTGCGATACGCTTTCTGACCAGGAGACTTAGAAAATATATTGGGAAATTCACAAGGGGATAAGAAAAAGATAACAAAACTCCCTGACAAAGTGGATACCGACACGAAACACGTAGGAGTGTTGCTGTGCTGTTCTGAAAGTTGATTGACCAGAGAGGTGCTCCATGATGTCCTCCCAAGAAAGAAGAACTGACAGTATAACTACCATTTCCGCTTCCATGAAATCAACGCTGTGTAGTCTGCAGATGCCAAGGCACCATGGGTGAAAGATGCTTGCGGTCTAGATGGCTTCAGGGAACCTGGACAAAGAAGACGAGCACACCAAAACTGGTTCTATGCTAAGCTCTATTATTTTATTCCTTCTGTGAGGGCATATTTATTTCTTTATACTGAGTAAACATTTTTATACTGTACATCTCTATGCGAGTTTGCACTTCTGTTTTCTAAATACTTCAGAAGATGTCTGTTTTGGACAGTCACTAATGTAAAATATTTATAAGGGTCTCAAAACAGCACAGCATTCTTAAATTGCATTTATGTATGTACAGTATGTGCAATTGTATTTATATCAGACTTTGTTACGGAAAGGAAATATATGTTTTTTTAATAGCATTATAATATGGCACTTTTAAATTAGTGAAAAGTGTTGGCTTATCTGAACCCAAAATTTTGGGATTGCCTGGTTTAGTCTTAGCAAAGTGTTGGAAAAGGAAACGTTCCAAAGGCCAGGGTGTGCAGCGCACAGCAAAGATGAAAGAGCAGGTCTTGCAATAAAAATCCTTTATTATTCAAACATCTGGTTGTGGGACAGCAGCAAACTTCAACGCGTTTCGTTCAAAGAACTTTTTCAAGAAGTGCTGTATACAGTAAAATAGTCAGTTTAAATGCAGCTGTTCGCCCCGTTTTCGCGCCAAAAATGACGTCATAATGCGTCATCCGACCAATAGGAATCCATCAGGCCGCGCATGCGCCGCGCGCCAGAGTGTCCCTGGATCCCCTACGAGCCTCAGCCGAGCTCAATCAGGATCGGCACGCCTCTCAGGGCGGCCTCTGCTGAGAGCACGCCTCTGACAGCCACATAGGATCCTCCCTCACTCCTCGCTTTCGGATCCTATGCTCTTTCATCTTTGCTGTGCGCTGCACACCCTGGCCTTTGGAACGTTTTACCATACAGCTGCACGCTTTGGAAGGGAGACCCTGGGAAGGACAATACGTGAGTACATTACCTGGGGCTAACCCAATGAGGAAGGGGGGGTGTCTTTGGACAACCAACCCCAACCTTCAGGGTATCCTATGCCCACCTAAGGTTTAGTACTGTTTATATTATTATATACCCAGTTTATGCTCCCTTCCATTATACACAGTCCTAGCACTTTTAGAGCACCATTCACAAACAAACTATGTTGGAAGAGGAAGAAGGAAAAACATTCTAAATCACTACAATATACTGTATATTTAAAAAAAAAAATGTTTAACACTGATAAGTACATCCCTGGCATGTAGAAGAAGGGGGAGAGAAAGAAGAGGGGTAAGGAGAAATAAGGGGGAGAGAGAGAATGTGAGAAGAGTATGAATATGAGAGAGACAGAGAGAGAGAGCAAGACAGAGAGAGAGCGAGAGAGACTGAGGGAGAAAGAATGAGGGAGAGAGACTGAGAGAATGTTATTCCCTACCCCCTGTTATTCATGTACTGTGTAAGCATTATACCTTACCCCTGATTTTCATGCTTTGGCAATACTGAAATGTTCTTTCATGAGAGAGAGAGAGAGAGAGAGAGAGAGAGAGAGAGAGAGAGAGAGAGAGAGAGAGAGAGAGAGAGAGAGAGAGAGAGAGAGAGAGAGAGAGAGAGAATGAATGATGTGAGAAGAATGAAAATAACAGCTGTCTCATTATCTCAACTGTTCTCCACTAGTGTATTTAATTTTAATAATTTATTATCTGTGAAATCAGAAAAAGGAACTCAAGTTGTTTTATTGTTTGAGCTATTACAGCAAATGGTTGAAACCATGTACTGTAGAATTATGTGACGTGTGATGCATCTTACTGTAGCTGTGCAGATCCTTATTATTTGTGCTGACCTCCATTGTCTCTTTCCTGTTCTCGGTGGCCTGATCTGCAAGTTTATTAACTTATGAACTTCACATTGCTAGACCTGCATTAATATCGCCAACACTGGAATTCTTCAGACAGTCATAACACTTTCTACCCTTAGTAGTCCCTGTGACGATACGGGCAAAATGGCTACCATATTAAAGATTAAGCCCAGTCATTTTCCCTATTCGTCTGGATGGACCTGCAGGATTTCCCCTGCAGATCCACATTTATGTGGCTCCTTTTGCCCCAAACCCTGTGTTTTGCTATAAAGCACAAAAGGTCCCAGCACTCAAAAAAATGGATCAGAGAATAAAGGGATATGCCTATTATCTGATCCATTTTTTTGAGTGCTGGGAACTTTTGTGCTTTATTGTCTATTTGAGAGGAAATAAGGTCCTCTCTGTTCCTGTTTGCACCTATTATTAGTTTTTCATTATCATTCATTGTGTGTGCTGTCTTTCATTTTTTTTGTTACCTGTGTTTTGCTATGTATTACTGTATGTATAAACCTTTATTCAATTTATTCCTGTGTACTGTAAACTGTAAAAATGAATTTGGTTGTTCCCTTGGTGTGCTAGGTTAGTAATACACTTACCTAGCCTGCTCGCAAAGGGAACCGGGTTCCCACTAGTTGAGAAGGTGCAGTGCAGCATACAAAATGAGAGTGGGGATGTGTGACCTTCAAGTCTGGGAGGTGTTGGTCCAAAAAGTGGAGTCTTTGTTTGTCTCAGGTATTGATGAGCCTATCTCTGCGGGAGATATCTGGCGGGCCAGGGGAACCAGTGCGGGTATGAGCCACATAGTCGCTTTTCTGATTGGCAGGTTTTAAATTACCACCCTTCTTTTGTACCCCACACAATTCCTCCTGCTTCTTGACTAGCAGGAACCCCCACTCCTGTAAACCTGCCCCTCATCCTGCCAGCACACTCACACCCCAAACCCGGATTAGCCACCACAGGTAAGCCCTCGCACTGTGATTGGTCCTCATGTAGCATCTGTGCCGTGATTTGTCGTAACCCGTCTTCCATGCTTTTCTATGGAGACAGGGAAACTATGTGAAGTGGAGCCCATCTGAGCTTTACATATTGTCCCAGAGTTAGTGTGGGTAAGCCTAATCAAACAGCGCTCAGCACCTAGTTAGCTAGGATTCCCATAATCCCTTTTTGGTGAGTGTAAACTCTTTTTTGTTATTTGTGCTTAGTCTGCTGGCTCCAGCCAGAATAAATATCCTTTATTTTACTCATTTGTCCTGTCTGGTGCCTTGATCACCTTCAACATACTGTAGTAAAACTACAACACAGAAAAATTAGAAAAGTAAAACAGCATTTTGTACATGAATTGCTTTTTACTGCGTAAAAATAGTAGAACAAAGTCACAGAAGAATTTAGGCTATATGCAGTCTTTGTTTAACAATTACATGTTCATCAAGTTCTTAATTGCTGTATTAATGCAGGCAGTGCAGGAGGTGCCTGAAACACATGCCTAGCACTAATGAAAGAGAATAATCTATACATTGTATAAACCATCTGCACATTAATAGATATCAGTCCAGTCTTTCAATAAATGTATCCACCATATTTATGATGGCGCTCAATTTTTTGTCCTATTCATTACCTGACTGGGGGTCAGGGTTATATCACAGGCTGCCTGCCTATTGGGATATAGCGCTACCTATTTGTTTTCCACCATATTTATGATATTACTGTATTATAGTACTGATATTCCCTCATGTACCTTGCAAATCCAGGATACAAGATTTTCATTCCTCCTATTATGCTAAACCATCAAGAAGGTTGAAAGATGGAAGAAAAGGAAACAATTGTCCCACCCAAACTGAGCTAGATGCCCAACCACTGGGCAACTCCTGGCTATGCTCAGCTGCAACTCCTCATATGCCATGCTTAGTAAGGGCACCTTATTGCTGAGCCACAAGTCTATGGGCAGATACTGGCCTGATGATCACTGGTTAGGAACGCTTTTGGACAACTATTTATATACTCTTCTCCAGGTCTTTATAATATAGTATGTATGACATTTATATGGCTACATGTTGATAGAGCTTATTGGTATTAATGCTTTCTGGGGATTGCTTAATGCAGGATCAATCTATCTAAAACCTGAATCATTGTAGCTCTGGGGAAAATTCTCAGAACTGCTATTCACATTACATGACAGCTGCATACAATTCCACAGAAAAAATTACAAAGTCGTAAGGATAAAATTGTTATCCCTTCAAGTGGCATTGAAGAGACAAATTATATGCATTTTTCTATTCCACAGTGCATCCTCGAAATAGTTCAATGGACAAGCTTTTTAACATTTGAAAAAAAGAAATATTTTTTCTTATACTGCACATACAGATATAGCGAGCTTCAGTGTTCTCAATGCCATGGGAACCCGTGGTCTGGATCCAACAGCTTCCCCTGGCAGCGAAAAATTCTCTGTGGGGGACCCGCTTCGGACCACCTGAAGGCAGCCATGGCTTTTACGAAGTCGCATAGTTTTAGTTTGCTTCTCGCAGCTCGGGGACTTTCAAGCAAGGTATACAGGACCAAAATAGAAATAGCCAAGGCCTCCTATGCTGGAAGGGGTCCCACTCCACAGACTCCCACTCCAAGGAGTGTATACCTTGCTTGAATGGTGATGTATTGGCATCTTTAATTTTGGGCTTACACAGCCCCCATTTTTGCATCCACTGCTTGAACTATAGTTATGCTCTATTTCCTATGCACAGATCTGCAGTTTGTGTAATAGTATGATGTACACAGATATAAAGCTGCCTATATTGATTGATGACTTTGTGGTATATATTTTGAGCTTTTATGTGCCTTTGCCTCATGGAATATGTGTTCAGGTAGATGTGAGTCCCCCTCCTCTTTTAATCTTTCTCCCCTTGTTTTTATTTCACTATAATACATTTTGTATTGTTACCACTATCTCGGCATGCCCGCGTGCTTTTTCAGAAGGATACTTTTTTGTTGCATTATACATTCAATATCCTTTAGCATCACTGCCTATTGATATATAATCATAAAATAAGACAGTGTTTGGGCTACAGTCACGTACTGTGTTGATGCGGTATACTTTGTGTTTTCCATATATATATATATATATATATATATATATATATATATATATATATATATATATATATATATATATATATACACACACACGTATGTACACACACGTGATATGTGATGTATTTATAAGATACCTGGATCTTACAGTTAACTGTTGAGGGGACATACAAAAATGTGTTGGGTTAGTTATGTTGGTATTGTTAGTTTGAGTGGTGTTGGCCATATCATCTTGTCTTTTATTTTGTTTTTAATATAGCAACATGCCCTTTAGAAAGTAAATGCCTTCAGAAGGACAGGGAACCTAATAATTGAATATTAATGGGGAATGGGGAATAAGAGGAAAGTGAATGCAATATATACTATGGGTTCTGAGCCAATGGAACTAAATATATAGGGCAACACATATTAAGGCTTCGGTGTACATAACTGAATCCAAAGAATACTTCTATCCACATCCATTTCAACTGGCAACAAGATAAGTACCTTCTCTGGGTAGGAATGGGACGTTCTAAAGGGTGATTACCCACTCCCCCTATTTTTTTGCTATGTGTCTTATTTTTTCTATGTCTATTTTTGATTGTGAATCTGGATTTTAATAAAGATGCTTCTATTTGATAAAAGTTCTTGGTGCCCATTCCTATATTTATTTTTTATACACACCCGGCTAAAATATGTACTTGCCCTGAGAGACTAATGGGCCTGTTCTAGTATTATAGTCGAAATAGTGTATGTGTGCTCAAGTACTCAAGTCATGCAGTAGCTGCAAAGGCAAACAAGATCTTATCTTGCATTAAACAGGTGATGGAAGGGAAGTAAACATAATTATGCCCCTTTATACAGCATTATTAAGAACACCTTGTATATGGAGTTCAATTTCGGGCACCACTCCTTAGAAAATACATTATGGAACAAAAGAAAATGCAGTGAAGAGCCAACAAATTAATAGAGGATGGATAATCTGACATATGAGGAGAGGCTAGCGAAATTAGATTTGTTTACATTAGAAAAGAGGTGTCTAAGAGGGTATATTATAACTATATACAAATATATTCAAGGACAGTATAAGGAGCTTTCAAAATAATTATTCATCCCAAGGGCAGTACAAAGGACAATGGGTCATCCCTTAAAGTTTGAGGATAGGAGATTTCCCTAACAACAAAGGAAAGGATTCTTTTCAGTAAGGGCAGTTAAAATGTGGAATTCATTAACCATGGAGACTGTGATGGCAGATACAATAGATATGTTCAAAAAAAGGTTGGACATCTTTTTTAGAAAGGAAAGGTATACAGGGATATACCAAATAAGTATACATGGGAAGGATGTTGGAGTCTCTGTTTGATAAAGCATCCTAGGGTGCGAAATGCACAGGAGTGTCTCTGGCACCTGCTTTTTAGTTATGACCCTGACTCCCTTGGCTATACGCTGCTTCAATTTTGTCTTGTTAACTTATACTAGTTGCCCTGAAGTTGTCATTTCCAAACCGCATGTTTCGGCATGTTTACAAGAAGCAGAATGAAATGTGAGAAAAAACGGTATTCTGTATTGCAAATTGCATCTTCTAAACGGCTTCTACTGTATAAAAAGTAACAAACCACACAGTTTAACATGCAAATCGCCCAGATTGAACTTGCTTTAGAAGCGGAAGGTGGTGCTAACTCCCTCCAAAACCTAAAATATGGCGAGGAGGCACAAAATCTTTTTGGGTCCGACACTCATATGCCTTTCATCACAAGAGATGAGTTATTGGTCTTAAAGATATATTTTAGGAGGTGTGATTCATTTAAATACACTTTATAAAACCATTAGCACATGGGTGGCCAACTCTAGTCCTCAAGAGCTGCTAACAGGTCAGGTTTTTAGGATATCCCTGCTTCAACACAGGTTGCTCAATCAGTGGCTCGGTCAAAGACTACATCCCCTGTCCTGAAGCAGGGATATCCTGAAAACCTGACTTGATGACTGGAGTTGGCTACCCCTGCATTAGCAAATCTCCCAGGGTATGTCAGGGGTGTTCCTTTTTCAGTACAGGCATCTCCTCCTCCCCCTCCCATCCATTTCAGGCTTTGGATGGAACTTCCTTGAGGTAGCAAGAAATAAAATGTGAGTTATTAGAAGCGATTCAGCCTTTTGTCCTTTTTGGAGCTACAGTAGAGTACTATAATACAGCGAGTTTGCCAGAAATGCTAGTTTGGTCAATCCACGCAGATTTACACAGCCAGAGTAAAACTGCTTCTAAAAAAACAAAAAACTTTTACGCACAGTTTGGACATGTGATAAGAGCTTACAAATCACAAGTTTGTCACAATTTGGAGTTACAAGAATAAGTCCCTAAGCTTCCATTTTACTAATCTATTCGATGTGACCCTTGGAGCGGGGAAAAAGGGGGTTACATATTGTTGGGTGCGATAAATGAGGGATTGTGTGATCACGGGACGATGGGAGGCAGTGGATACTGGGACCAGAAACCCCCGGAGCAAGGCCAGACAATCACCATGGGGGTCTGGTTTTAGAAAGTTACTGCATCTTGTCAGGATAATGTGTATTGGTAATCGGGGGTGATTTATGGTGTGTTACTCGGGCCCTAGCTCTAACCGTCGCTTGGTTAATGGATGTGTATTTTAAAGATGTGAAGGGTATAATACAACCTTAATCAGAGTTCTCTTGAGAAGTCCTCGTGTGACTCAAATTACCCCACTAGGGTCTATCGGGGGTGAAACACTTTAATATTTTTAGTCCTAGGAATAACACAGAAGAAAATATAATGTGTAATCTGTTTATTCATTCTATGATTCTTATTATTGTAACTGAAGTTAACAGTCTAATTTTAACGTTAATATTATTATTGTCACATAAGAGAAGAGAGAGGAAAACTATTAAAGTCTATTTCAATACCGGTCCTGCTGCTGACACAGTTGCAGAAGAGCTCACACTCTCCTAACAGACAGACAATTATCATGGCCACTGTTACTAGATGTTCACAAGTGGAAAGTTAAACAAGAGATTGCGATGCTAGCTGAGCTGAGAACCAAGTTCAACGTGAATGTTTTGGGTAGATCAGAAACTGAAATTAAAACAACCATTTAGTGGCTAGAAGAAATAACACTATACACCAAAGAACTGTTATCTATTAGAGAGAAACGACAATGGGAAGATGTTTGGACAAAGCTCTTAGATTTTATGATATATTCCATTATATGTTATTTGTTTTAACATTGTATATGTTTAGCATAATTATATATTACTAACATTTTTCATTGCCAAAATTAATTGCTCAATAACACGTTTTGAGAAAATTGCTAAATTAGGCTAAAGTTGAACATTCCATTCCGCACAGTAACCAGATATGAAAAACCGTGTGTGGGGATGCTGTAATTCTATTTGTAGGTTACCTGACGCTCACTTTTGCCTATAAATATACATGGTTTTGATTATCTGGTATGGCACTTCTGCTGTGAAAGACAGATGTCAGCGGTTGAGCCACAATCAATAAAATCATCTGTTGCTTCAACTCCCGGGTCTGATTAGTGAGAATTATTTTGTCTCCTAACTCATATGGAACAGTTCCAGTGAGATCATAATATAATATGAGTGTAGGCAGGAGTTCTAGAAATTAAAATACATGTATTTTCTGTGTTAGTCATTGAAAAACAGTTTATTACAAATACGTATCAAAAAAAGGACATATATGCTATTAAAAGTATTTTCTACTGAAAGTGAAATAAGGAATTTTACTGATATTTTTGTGCACTTTTTAAATAATGTCTCCTCTATGCAAACAGACAGTTTAACAAATTCATTGTTGTTTAAAATAAAGGTTTAAGCAATTTTAGTAAATATAGGACATGGATCAAAACCCATGGCATCGACTTTTGCAGATTTTGCACACACCTAGACAATGTTTTAATTTGTCATATTTTTTTATGTTACATCATAAAGAAAAGGCCATGACTCTGATCTCTAAATGAAGATATCATACTGTATTCACTGCTGCTTCTCCTGCAGCGGTCTGATAATTATGAAGAGGAAGTATTGAAAAAGTGTATCCATCGGAGCAATCAATTCTGAAAACCATTCATTTTCTTTTTTTATATTCCTTGTTAATTCCAGCTTTGCAGTAGACAGGAAATAAGACATATCTTGTCACTTCAGGGTAATATCATATAATCTCAGGGTAATAAAGAATGCATTTCTAGAGAATGTACTGATACAGAAAAAGGTTCATTTTCATTCTTTATGAAAGGGGAACTTTATATCTTCAGATGTGACCTTGTATAATTAAATATAGCTCCAATATCGAAAGAAATAGAAGCAGAGGAGACAATGGAATTTTTCATTTCAATTTAAAATGAAATAAAATCAAGTTATATGAAGCAGTCAGTGTAATGTTGGATATAATAAGTACAAACTATTCATAGCTTCCTCTGGAATCTTCTCAGTTTGAGTTTGCTCATTTAGATTTTATTCAAGACCCATTTCAGTGTGTTCCATCTAACTAAAATGTAGTAGTGTAGCCTAATCCCATTAAAGGTGAAGGAAAAACAGCAAGAATCAATATTGGACCAAATTTGTTGCAACTGGAGACATTTTTGAAGAAATATCTATTAAACACAATTTTCTACTACAGAGATACTGTGAAAACAAAGACATTAGTCTATGCACAAGTAAAACCATTGCGCTTAGACTGGACTACTGCTTAGGTGGACTACTAAGGGGTTAATATGTTGCTATATTTCTTTTTTCTTTTCGGTGGTGGGTGTAATAGTTAACCCATTTGGTGCAGCATGGGCACTCAGGGATTCTTTTCCAATGCATTGCTATCCCTTCTGGCATGAAAGTGGGTAACTCCCTTTGCTACCATAGGGTACTATAATAGTTAATCCATTACCATATGGTAAAAATATTTGTATTTGCATGTGGGTTTTTTGACATTGAATGAAGAAATTGCAATTCCTCAATATCAATATTGCACAATTATTGAGGATATATAATTCTTAGTGACCTTGGCGTTTGTAAGAGATGTGTGCAGAGGTATTTAATGGATACCGATTAGGGTGAAATTAAATCCTGTTCCTTTAAAATTGCGTCTGTTTCTTTAACAAGGCAAAACATACAAAAAGAAACAAAATAAAGGCCTACTCCACTTTGGCTTATAAGGTCCAAATACCAACTTCACCCACCCCCGCTACCCACAATAAAAATGGCACGTGTAGTTAACCCCTTCATTGCCTTAGTGGTTAGCCGCTAAGTTAATGAAGTTGCCTTTAAATGCATTTTTATTGCATGGGATTCATGCCGGGGATCTCCGGTGCTTATATTAATGGGTATCGGCTCCGGAGACTCCTGGCATCAATCCAAGGCAGGAAAAAGGCATTTTTTTTAAGTCCCTGTCTCACTGCTGCCTCTGAAGCTTCTCCCCAGCTTCATGCCAACTTTTTCTGGCAAGATGATTTTGGGAAAAACTCGCCATTCTAGAGCCACATAATTAGCCTCTGTAAGCTAATGGAGGCTACTAGAACAGCACGAGTTTCAAAACCTGCTGATAAGTGACTTCTCGCCGCTCTCCCGGTGATGTGTTTTAGATGGCAGCACAAAATGGCGATTCATGCCTTTATCGCCCACTTATCGGGACTTTCTGAATAGCAGTAGGCATTTTGGCTGAAAAGGCCTCGATAAGAGGATTATCGAGGCTACTAAAATGACTAGAACTTGCTGCTTTTGTGGGGTATGTTTCTTTTATGTAACGTTAACTGGGGAATCCCTAAGAGCTGATTCAAACACTGGTTCCTGAGATACAACTGCAGATGTAATGTAGCCAGGGAAATGTTCTCTGCTGTCTCCAGGCAACTTGTATACTAACATTTGGCAGCTCTAGCTACTTTCGTTTTTCACTATTCCCAGAACCATGGGAAAATGCTACTTCTTGACTAGTTCACACAATATTGCTACACAGGCTTACTCCGAAAGCCAATAGAAAGCTGTTTTGAGAGAGTGAGCAAGAGAGATACAGTACATGTGTACACTTGGGAAGGAAGCTAGGGGGAGTATCCACCACAAGTATGATTAGATACAGGTGTGAGCAGAGAGTAGAGCTGAAAATTATGCTGCAACAGTGTCGCTATCAAGCAGTGGATTTAGCCCTGAAACGGCTGCTTTGAATTGCAGATGTTGTGGGATTTGATCCCATTGGGCATGACAGTTCACCCTTTCTCACAAGATGCCTTTGGATCTGGCTTCTCAGGATTGGTCATGTGAAAATCTTTTAGGGGGTTTAAGTCAGTTAAATGTACTTTGCATATCTCCCAGGTGTGCTCCTTTTTGATCACAGGTGTCTCCATACTGTATGTTGTTTGGGGAGGATATATAGAGTATTTGAGTTTCTACTAAAATAAGTCTCTTCCTCTCCTACACTACTCGAAAAACTATATTTTAGGGTCTGGGCAAATCGGATGCGGAAGGAATCTTTTGACGAATTCGAAAGTATCCGTTTGATTTTTTTAGTTCTCAATCCGTGTGCAGATAGAATTTTGACTAATTCACCAATCTCTAGTTATAAAGCTTTCTGAAGCACAAAAAAAATGTATCTTAAAAAGCTGAATATTTAACAAGAACTCATATAATTCAGAGATAAACTAATTTGCACTGTTAATTTTAAATGAGCATTAGCATTGACTGCTGCCATATATGTTTGCTGGCAAACTGTACAACTGTTTTTGTACAGTGAACACCTAAAAAAGTTCATGAATAACATATTGAACAAGTAATACAAATGTGGCAGGGGAAAATAGAGAAGTGGAAATGTAAACACTTTCTAAAATGCCTTTGATAGATCCAGATGCTGATCTCTTACCTCTATCAAATACAACATTCAGGGGTTAGAAAAGTGAAACTCCTAAGGGGAAGTACACAATAAGGCTCGTTACCAGCTCACAGGTGAATATGAAACTTGAGGTTCTCTGGTGAGGCTTTCCTGGGTATTAGAAAATTACAGGTTCTTCCCAAGGTTATGCTATGACGTCATCATATTAAGTCCCAAATGTGTTGACCCATTAATGGGAATATTCTGGATTTTGCTATGGAGAATTTAAATTGACTGTTCTCTTTTTTCATAAATTCAGCATGAGTCTTTCACCAAAAAACAATTAAATATTTGTTAATTTGTACTAAGCACAGTAAAAATCAATAAAACAAAAAGTTGTAAAAATGTTATTAAAGCTTTTATAATTATTAATTTCATCTTTGTGTATCACTTAAATCAAACATAGTTCTTTGAAAAGGTCTATAAACATTGTTTAAACCAAGGATTACAACACCAATACAAAGGTAATCACTGCAGGCTGAACTGAAAACATGTAATGGGAAACAGCGTCCCAGAGGACTTACAGTATTATGGTAATGTGAAAAAGATCTGTACATCAAAAAATATTATTGTTGTGGTGATACTGATCACAGAAGTTTGGGTCCTTTGCTTAGATGAGGGGTGGGCAACTCCAGTCTTCAAGGGCCACCAGCAGGTCAGGTTTTCAGGATACCCTGCTTCAGCACAGTTGATGCAGTCTTTGACTAAGCCATTGATTGAGCCATCTGTGCTGAAGCAGGGATAACCTTAAACCCTGACCTGTTGGTGGCCCTTGAGGACTGGAGTTGCCCACCCATGGCTTAGATGCTTAATAATTGAAAAACAAAGTTCATATACATGTAGCCCCGGTAAGAAATGGGGGCTATATATCTTTCTCCTACTGGTGTAAGTCCTGTTAAGGGCAGGCTGCCAGTAGTTATCATGGGTTTTTCCCCCCGCTTGAAGCCCTGCCTTGAGTGATGGAGGCAGGACTCTGACTCTGTGTGCAGGCCTGAGACAGAGGGGAGGTCCTGCTGACATCATGAGGGGTGGGACTGTCTAAACTTAGTCCTGCCTGTTCCTGTAAGTGACAAGTAGTTCAGTTCTGTCCTGGGAGCAGAGAGTGCTGGAGTGTCTGACCTGAGAGGTCATGCTGAGAGTGACAACTGTGCTTGGAGGAGAAACTCAGGCCCTGTCTGAGTAGAGCAGATAGAACCATAGGCGGTGGACCAATGCCCCTCATCCTGCTCAGGGGGTGAGGGGGGGGGATCTTGCCTCATCCAGAGGAAATACCCTAAGTGTGGGTGCCGGGGGCATTGAACCCCATACAGCCCATCCTGCAGGGGTACAGCCTGGAGGGGAAGGAGTGGAGGAAAAGACCCTGTATACATTTGGAAGCACTGCTGGGTATGAACTGCGGTGCCTGATCTGCTGTGTGCTGCTACAGAAAGAATAAAGAGACATTGCTGCTTTTAACAAAGAACTGACTGAGACTGGAATCTCTCTTCCCTGAGTGGGAATTCTCTGTAAGGGTTCCACCCCATATCTCTGGGGCTTATAGAGATGGAGGCGTTGCACCACTAGAACCAGATGAAGGCATACACCCCAGAAGCCTGTCCCTGTTATCCCCAATACCATCGCAGGAGACTCAGGCCCTCCTGTTCCTCACAGGTATGCACCACCAACATGCATGTAGCCAGCCCTCACTACACCCTAGAGGTCCAATCTGCAACCGGGGAGGGGGGGGAGAACATGAGTTACATACATTTTACAGTGATACGTTATGATTGTAGTTGTCACGAAAATATCTACATATGATACGTTATGATTGTATTTGTCACGAACATATGAGCAGTACTTATATAATTTTAGACGACATGGAAAATCTCCTAATCAATGTTTGTGAAGTGTACTGTATCAAGCATAAAACATTTGATAAAATTGCTTAGTATTTGCTTTATTTTCTCAGTTAATATTTCACTTTTAGTTATTTGTGTTTCCAGTTGCTTAATTATTATTTACCAATAGGACTGTAAAATATTGTCCAAGCATGTTACATATTCAGAGCTACAGTATGTATGATATTTGCGGGACTGGAGAGGGAACCTACAGTAGGGTTACCACATTTACGTTTTTGAAATATAGGACGCTGAAATCCAGTAAGAAAGTGTGACATCATAACAAGTGGTGAATGATTTGCAAATGCTTCGAGCTGATTATTATCTCCCGCTTGACCACTATATTCTTTGTTTTTTACCATTCACCTACCATTTTCCTATTTGTCTTAATGTGGTCAGGCCCTCTACCTCTGGTGTGCAAGGGTCCCAGCAGAACTACATGTGAGGGAAGGTCAGAGTCAAATACTGAGTCAGTTTTATGTGCCCTCAGCAAAATGTGCAGGACTGGGAGGAGGGACTCTAACTGGCCTCTAGCTCTCTTAATTCAAGATTGAGAATATGGAGGAATGGCTGAAGGATGGATTGAGGCAAAAATTGAGAAGGTAGATGAAGAAGATGATGACAATAAACACAAAGTTTACAGTGTTTATAGAGAGTTTGGTGCGGTGTGGTGCACACATTTTCCAAGCAGAGGAGGGACGTGACTAATGGTAGTCATGGAGGAGATGATAGAGGGGATTCTGTGATCCTTGGTTTTACAATGACTGTTAATGGTATTGGAGGTAATAGCAGAAATGAAGAAGGAGGTGATGATGTTCAAATTTATAGTCAATCACAATGTAAGTGAAGGCAGCCATGGTCACCACCCTATCTAGTAGCACAAGGGTTTCTATAATTAGAAGTATGTGGAAAAGCAAAACTGACATGCCTACATGTATTTCAATGTAAAAACAAAACACACAAGCCCACCAAAAAAACCTCATTGTCTGTATTATACAAAGCTGTGCAATAGCAGTCAATGCCATGTTATTTGTCATCACCATCTGCAAGAGTGCATGGTTCTGGTAGTGACTGGAGCATGAGGCAAAAAAATATTATTAGCCTCAAAAACAGCAGCACAAAATGTTACACAAAGAAAACTGTTGAGGTGGAAGAATCTGATAGAGTACTGTGTTCATGTGACGTTAGGGGGTAACCAGGCTCTCAAATAAAGGTTAAGCCCATTTTTGTTTACCCCTGATCAGTATATAAGGGTTCAAGGGAGTTAGCTCTTGGATCCAGTAATATTGTATCTTTCAATGCATCACTTGTAATTAAAAGTATTTTTTGTGTTTTTGTCTTTTCGGGCATGTCAGGGAGCAGGGATTGCTAGGGCATGAGTTTCAAGTGGGATTTTGCGGAGGAATTGTTGTCAGAATGTGCATAGGTAGTTGGGGTCCAGCGTTGTCGATTCCCCTAAAAATGTACCTGGGAATCATGCCTGATTCTGGGATACATGTAGGCACATTGTCCCATCAATATCTCCCTTTGACAATGCAGACAATATGGATCACATTGCCACAGCCCGGACACTCTTGATGACCAGCAGTCCGAACGAGAAGGTCCAACGATATCAGACACCATTTTACCTAAGGATTTACCTAATTTACAGAGCTTCCTTTATTTTATAATATTGAAAACATATTACAGGTATAAAATCCTTGGGGGCACTTCTGACTGGCTGAGCTCTGTGGGCCCTATGGCAGAGGTCCAATTGAATCTCTGCTTCGGTCTTGTCTGGTAAGACAAGATGGTCAGCCATCTTGAGATAAAGTCTTCTATGTCGGATATCACCTCCGGGATCCCCTTATTCTGACATTATTCCATCTATCCCGATTTTCAGCATCCTCCTGCTTATCAATGATGCCTGCCAGCTGCATTTTGAGGTAGGCGGTTGTTTTTTCGTTCTTCCTTACCGCTTTCACTGTGGCATCCATTTTCTTTTCCATCATCAGTCCTGTCCCCAATAACATTAATATCCTTCCTTAGCTCTTGAAGCTTTGATTGAAACAGTGACTTTAGGTCATTAAACAGGGACTTTAGGTGACTCTTCGTGTAACCAAGGTCACTCCGTGTAACCAGTTCTCTGTCCCCATTCTTTCTCGCCGAGATTACATTTCTGTATCAGAACCATAGCTAGCTCTCTGTCCTGAGACCCTCCCGCTCTTGCCATTTCTGAATGAGCAAAATATGTCTTCAAATCCATTGAGGTCTTCCTTTTTTGGGCTCTTGTTGTCATCCTTGAGCAATCAGCGATTGATTCCTATATTGTGGTGAGGGTTTTGATCCTTTTTATTCTCATTTTAATGCGTTATTGAGCTGGGTTTTGGTGAAGCTTTTACACTAAGCTGCCATACCCGTTGCCGCCACGCATGCGCCTCGAGTCTTCAGATTTTACTAGATGCACTCTTTACCAATATCCCATGAACAAATATAGCATGAGGGAATTTACTAAACCCTCTACCAGATGATGTACTGTACAGTATGCCTCACCATTACTGCCTTATGAAATCACTTGAGATGAGAAAAACCTTCTAACAAGTTGACAAAACCATTTCAAACTACAGTAGTGGTGCTGTGCTCTAATTCAGGATATTTCATCCTATTTGAAAAAGCAAGCTATTAGAGCAGCATTTTAATGTTTATTGCATGGTTATGACCTTACAATTGAAGACATTTCCTTTTATTTGAAGAACAAAAAAGACAGATGATCTTTCTACAGATAAAAATATTATGTATGATTGGGTACCATAGACACATCATCCTTGGTTTTCCTTTATATTTAGGGTAGCTTTATGTCTATCCAATGCATTTTTTATTCTCCCACTCCCTTAGCCTCCACCACCTCTACTGCAAGGTTATTCCATTTATTCACCACCCTTTCTGTGAACAAGTGCTTCCTCACATTTCCCCTGAGCCTGCCACCCTCCAACTTAAGAGAATTGCCTCTTGTTCCAGCACTTCTCTTTCTCTGAAATATATATCCCTCTTGTACTTTCTGAAACCTTTCACACATGTATAGCTTCTATCATAGCCCCCCCCCCCACTCTTTTTTTCTCTTTGGAGCTGTATATATTAAGGTGCTTCAGTCTTTCCTGATAAGTTTCATGGTGTAGACCATGTAACATTTTTGTTGCTCTCATTTAGGTCCTTCTGGAGATATGGTATCCAGAGATGAACGTCATGGGAGACCAGGCAGTTTACACCTTTTTACCAGGATCATTCATTGAGCAAATGAAAAAAATTGTCATTTATGCGGCATGAATTTGCATACACACAATGAAACACAAAATATACAGGAAAAGCACACTTACTGGGGGTCGAAAACTAGACTCTTCTAGGTGCTGGGAACTCTAAATAAGATTTTTACCCTGACCGGGAATTAGCCCAAAATCTCCTGGTTCCCATATCGGCGTGAAGTTCCACATGCCACCGCTTCCTTCTCTTCTGAGAACTTGGACTCTTTTGACCACGAGCTACCACCGATCCTCTGAAACCAAAATTGGCATCTTTTCCCAGCCACGACCGCTACGTTCGATTTTGAGAACTTGGTCGCAAAAAGCTAGACTTTCCTGGCTTGAAATCGAAGACAGTTGCTCTGCTATTCATGCAGATTGGTACTCCAGACTCTCAATGTGGAAATAGATCAATTCGTTAGAATCCACGAGTGCAGTGTGGAGTCATATCTAACACTTTGGGAAGCTCATAAGGCAACGCTCAGTGGTACCCTCATTAAGCAGCCCAAACCATCAGGGCACAAAAAAGAGAGAGAGGCAAAAGTGGTGAAGTTGCAGGCTAAATTACAGGAGCTCTCGGATCTACATAGACAAACCAAGAGAGCCGACATCCAAAAGAAATTAAAAGACGTGAGAATAGAGTTGAATTTGATACTTACCTCCCAGGCTGAGAATTCTCTGATTTGGTTAAAGAGAAAGTTTTTTGTAAAAGCAAACAAGACAGATACCATGCTAGCACACGTAATTAGAAATAGACAAGTCAATTATAACATACATACAATTCGCAGATAGTCAGGAAAGCTGACCTCCAACCCTAAACTAATTGTTGAAGAGTTTAAAAAGTATTATGAGGAGCTTTATAACAAAGAGAAGGTCTTCCATGGGTTCAAAATGGAGCTGGCCTTGAGGGAGTTTCTGGAGGATTCCAGGATTCCTAGGTTGAGTTGTGAGGAGAGACAGCAACTTCAAAGAGACTTTTCTATTGAAGAGGTGTTAGAGGTAATTAAGCACCTGAAACCCTCTAAAGCGCCAGGCCCTGATGGTTTTTTAAATGTATATTACAAAAAAATTGACAAATTATTAGCCCCTCATCTGCTGCGACTGTATAATTCAGTGCTGGCGGGGGGCTCATTCCCGAAACAGGTGCTTCAGGCATCTATCTCCTTAATCGTTAAGGAAGGTAAAGACCCAACATATTGTAAAAGTTATAGACCAATTTCACTAATAAATTTGGACATCAAAATCTATTCTAAGTTACTAGCGAACAGACTGGGTCATATCCTAAAGAAAAAACAAAAAGACAGGGCGCACAACGCACATAGTGAAGCACAATTAAAAGATAATTTTACTTAAAGATTAAAGGTTCTGCGTACATCAATATAATGAAAATCAAGCAGTGGGTTAGTGGGGTTACCACATGGAAGAAATGATCACAGCTCTCCACTGGAACGGACGCGAGGCACTGGATACCAGCAGACCACATCCAAGGCAGCAGCTTCCGTGAGACCTTCAGTCAGGGTAACCAGATGTTGGGGACCGGTGAAGAGTCCCGTGTAAAAGTCCCGTTATGAGGCTCAGAAGCCTCTGTCAGTCCTACAGCAATGCAGCTCCAACAGCACGCCGCTCAGACCCGTGGTGCGCATTCTGATGACGTCACGACACTCTCCTTCTCACATGGAGCGGGGGAGAGAGCGCATCGGTGAACAACACACAGGGCAGGCAGGGTAGCAATAGTATACACCCGTACTGAGAGGCAGTGAGGCAGGGCACCGGGAGGCACAAGCCAAGAATATACTTGACAAACAGTATGGTCAGATAGATGAACAATCCAACAATCCATTGGAAAATAGGCAGGCAGCAGATAACACCAGACACCTAATTTATCTGATTGAATTGGCTAAAAACAAAAAGACCCGTAATGGTGTTAAGTCTGGACCGAGAAGTCCTTTCATAGGATAGATTGGCCATACCTAAAGGCCACACTGAGAGCATTTGGTTTTGGGGTAGAATATTAAAGGCAATCACAGCACTGTATACGAATCAGGCTGCAAAGGCTACACATCAGGGCTTCCCATCTGACCTCTTCCAAATTATATATATATAGAAATCATAGTCAAGGTGTGGTCTTACTAATGCTTTGTACAGTGGCATAATTCTGTTTACTTCCCTTGCATCCATAGCCAGTTTGATGCAAGATAAGATCCTGTTTGCCATTGCAGCTACTGCATGACTTTGAGCACTATTGCTAGGCCTGCTGTCTACAAGCACTCCTAAATCCTTCTCCATCAAGGATTCCCCCAATTTATCCCCATTTAATTTGTAATTCGCCTTTTTATTCTTTGATCCCAAATGCATAACCTTACATTTATCTGTATTAAACCTCATCTGCCATTTACCTGCCCACGTTTTCAGTCTCTCCAAGTCCTTCTGAAGAGAAATTACATCCTGCTCTGATTCTATTACCTTACACAATTTAGTATCATCTGCAAAGATGGAGACTTTGCTCTCTATGCCAACCTCAAGGTCATTAATAAACAAGTTAAAAAGCAGGGGTCCCACTACCGATCCCTGAGGTACTCCACTCATGACTTTAGCCCAACCTGAAAAAGTTCAATTTATGACAACCCTCTGTTGTCTGTCCTTTAACCAGTTTTCAATCCAGGTGCATATATTATTACTGAGTCCAATTTGCTTTATTTTGTACACCAACCTCTTGTGTGAAACCGTATCAAAAGCCTTTGCAAAATCTAAGTAGACCACATCAACTGCATTACCCTGGTCTAAATTCCTACTTACCTCCTCAAAGAAACAAATAAGGTTAGTTTGACATGATCTATCCTTCATAAATCCATACTGACTATTACTAATAATTTTGTTTTCCATTAGGTATTCCTGAATATTATCCCGTATTAAACCTTCAAGTAGTTTTCCCACTATTGAAGTCAGGCAATACAGTACATGCATCGATAAGTGGGAAAAAGTAGTGCTTCACTTTAAGTGCATTTTCGCTTTACATACATGCTCCGGTCCCATTGCGTATGTTAATGCGGGGTATGCCTGTTACTGATAAGTGTGCTTTTCTAACAATGTTTTAAAGACTGCCCATTTATCTTCTACATTTTTTTCTGCTAAAAACATCATCCCAATGTATTACTTGTAGATTAGACCTCATTAAATCTCAACTTCATCTTACTTGCTTCAAGTTCAAAATGATATTCTGTTGAACAATTGTGTTTTATTCTTAAGAAATGCCCTATAGGAACTCCTTTGATCTGATCTTTGGAATGTGGTTGTTGGCTTGTAAAAGACTGTTGGTAGCTGAATTTTTATGATAGATTATTGTAAACAGACTACCGTCAACTAACAGATCCAAAAAATGTAGAGCGTTTATGTTAAAATCTATTGTTAAATTAAAATCATTAGAATTCAAGATGGCTACAAACTCATTTAGACTTTACTGTCCATTATCCCATATCAGCAGGATGTCATCGATATATCTGACCCACATACAAATATTTTCCCCCACCTCCCTAAATATAGTTTGGCATATGTTGGTGCACATGTCGAGCCCATTGCTGTTCCTTTAATTTCTAGATAATATGTCCCATTAAATCATATCTAATACAAACGAGTTATGTGGAACAAATTGTGAGATCCTTGTGTCCAAAAAGGAACAACTTACATTTAGACTGTGTTCATTTTTGCTACTAGTGTAAAGTGATTCTACATCTAGTGTAGCCAGGATACACTCATCATCAATATTGTTGTTGTAAAGTCGATTTAACACATATCTAGATTCCTTAACATACAAGGACAATGTTACCACAAAATTGCATAAAATTGTATCTACTTTGGCCAGCTCACTCCTTTGAGCTTTCTATACCAAAAACTATAGGTCTCCTGGGAAGGTAGATCAAACTTTAATGTACCTTTGGCCTTCATAGCTAACAATCAACACCTGTATTACATCAGAAAAATGTATAGGGCACCATCCTTTTTCTCTATCCTGACTAGTAGTCTCTCTATGTTGGAACTATCTTAGAAGATTTTTTGAAAACTTTCATATTTACCTATTTCTTTTGATCCAGCGTTGCAGATAAAAGTATGTTGTTTTCAAATGATCCTCCAAAATTTGATCATACACCCCCAAAGGGAACTTATTATATTCACATAGGAGCTGGACATCTCTGGAACTCTGAATCCACAATGTAATACAATTTAAAACAATTTGCAGTCCAGGAACAGAAAAAGGACAAATCCCCAACATGTTACTTCTTAACAATTATAAATAAATTGGTTCCTTGGATTCCACCACACCCACTCCACTAGGGGTTTATTACAAGTAATCCAATTTAGTGTGGTTATAGGCTCAATGATAAAAGACCAAAGTAGAATTTATTGCATTGTAGAACTTTTTTTCTGTACTAAAGGCACAGAGATAACAGCAGGATGGAAAAACTGTTACAGGTGAAGTCACTGACAATCATGACATGTTATACAATTTATACAGATAGACCACTCTCCCTAAATTGGTACCAAGACTTTCAGCTATTAACTTTTATTTCTGATTCCTAAGAAGGGATCTTTCCGGTTCAAAATTAATTATTACCCAGCTTTACGTTGAGGTACTGATTTCCTATCTTTGGACCAGCCTTTTGTAGGCCATCATGCCATCTTTTCCCCCCTCCCATTGTTTTAAAATAAAACAGGAGATTGGTCAGTATAATTGGAATTTAGTGTCAGCTCTTGGACTGTCAGATGTTCTGCAACAGATGAGATGTGTGAGACACACACACACACAAATATATATATATATATATATATATATATATATATATATATATATATATATATATATATATAATTCAATGCACAACATGTTTACTTAACTCTTTCCTATCCACACATGTATATATCCAAAATGGAGCGAAAACCCTTATTTCTGAACTGTTAAGTAGTTTAATGACATACATATTTTCACATGAAGGGCCCTTTAAAACAGCAATTCCCTTCAAATTGTATTTTATTTTTTCATTTTAGTTGGAGGTGATCTGTGGTCTCTCAACCTCTTGAAACCAGTTAATGTCACTGGAAATCGGGGACCACTAATCAGCTGTGGGAGATCCCTGGTTCAAGTCAGTAACAAATTGCAAGCAGCGTACATAGAAATTCTAAAACACTGTACTGTATAAACCACTTATATGAAGAATAAGGGAAAGATGGGTCTAAACTTACAGTACTTTACTAGCTTCAGATTAAACATAAGGACATTGCCAGTTTCTGAAACAAGTAAACTGGTTACTTTTTATGTAACAGGCAAAGCAGCCAAAGTTATCAACCCTGTCCAGATTGCAAGTACTGCAGGATCTTTATACCAGTAAGTTTTTAGAATATTTAATATATTTATGCCACAGCACTCAATATTTCTAAGAAAAACTACTTACTGCAATCATCTCTAGCTAATGCATTCTTCTCAGTATGGAAAACCGTTCCAATGCAAGTGTGAATGAAAAAGGTTTAAAACAATCTGCATGGGCTGCCTTCCTAGATGAGGTAGACCAGTGCAGAATTGCAAGGAATATTCTTTGTAACTCTGGGGAATAAAATAAATTGCTTGTGGTTTAACCCCTATTTTGATTGAAGTACATGAGATGTTTTTGAGAGCAAGGTCTTGCAGTAAATTTATGATGCACAATTTCACCCTTCGGCTTTGTGTCTAGTGGGTCTTAATGTTTTGACACCAGATAGGAGAATAAATGAGAGGTTATGCTCAAAGACAATAGTTAGGGAAACAGACCCTTAATTTTGAGACATGCAGTAGAAAAATATATTCCAAGTACCGAATAAAAACTCAACAATTGTTCACAAATGTGACCCTGTTGCAATTGAGAGCATGAAACAAAAGGAAATAACTCACACACTAATCCAATCAGTTTACAGCTGACGTGGTTACTTTGCTGTAAAGATTATATTCGCTAGTAAGGATAATATCAGTTGTTTGGGCACTACAAAAAAATTGTGAAAATGTCAACATGCGCAAATAATACAAAAAAGCCCCAATATCACACACTGCTATCCAGCTGCATAAAATGTGTCTGAAATTATCCAACTATCCAGAAATAATTCAATGAACACGTGTACGTGATTTTAGATGATATAATGTACATACAAATTGGTAAAACAGCACCACATACTGTATATTGCTAAATGAAAATAATAATGATATGGTGCAACATAAGGGACCCCTAGATCTCCCTAGATCTCCCTAAATCCCAAATATCAAAATAATATAAATAGTTTCCAGCTGTCAGGTTAGTCCTGATGTCCTGGTCTGCAGTAGCTATGCACATCCACCAGGACTGCTGCTGCTCTTTCTAGCTCTCTTAAAGAACCTTCCAGACTCTGTAACCTGATACACTGCACCTGTTTTCTACATCTCTGCCTGCAACATAAACATCCCCTTCCTGTATATCAGTTCCTGTTTATACTGGTTCCTCCAGCACCTGTTAGGTTTCTGTGCTCCCTGCTCCCTGCTGCTGATGTTGCCTTGTCCTGCTTCCTTATCCCAGTCCTATTCCCTCATCCCAGTCCTATCTCCTTACCCAAGTCCTATTCCTGCCTCCTCGCTGCCGACTTCTACCTGTGACCACGACTACATTACACTGATGCCTGCCTCCGACCTCTGCCTGTTACCCCGATGAGCTGTTACCCCTGCCACTGGAATCCACTCTTGCCATAGATCTCTCCTTGACACCAGCACTCATACAAGATCTAAAAAAGAAGTTGCGTATATGTACTATAAAAATTGTTCTGTAATACATTTTTTTTACACACAGCTAATGAAAATTAATGATATGCAATGGATATATCAATAAATCCACATAAAAGGTAAATACAAAGAATTACTTCTCCAGATGCTTTTCTTAAAGGCTAATGTAGAAAGCAAGTAGAGTGATCAATAAAAACTAATTATAACTAGAGATGGAGGAACCTCTCTGAATCCGATCCACAGATTTTCATGGGCTTTTCAGGCCAAATCAAATACGCACGCTGAAATCCAAAGTCACATTTCATCAACTTTAGCTGCTTGGATTTTATCAAATTCCCCCACAAAGCTTGGATTCTCCATGTTTTGTCAATATTTTTTTTATAAATGTTCGAGCTATAGTACTACAGCAATAGCACCCCTCACCAACCCACAGCTAAACCCTGCAGTGCCTACAACACAATGGCATAAGCTTGAGGCTGCACCACTATTTATATCCTGCCTCTCCCCTATTATAATTACGTTAAATGAATTTGGGTTCAGATTCACCTTGCAGGTTTGGATTTCCAATCCGTCAGACGGATTTTCAGTAATACAAAAAATAAACAAAGCTGCCTTTTTAACTGGCCAAGCCGCGTCTGGTTTGAATTTAAGGGGAAAATTAACAAACATGCACTTAAACAAAGGGGGGTGGGGAAGGAACCCCTTCTTCAAGAGTGTGGTACTTGTACTTCCCTTAGTTATAAAAAGATAATCAACAGAGCCAAAACGCATCTAATCAGAAAAGTGCTGAATTATGTATTTGAACACAAATAAATGCTCATCTATGCTCAATGAAAAAATCCTTAGTCCAGCAATCGGCACAATGGAAAATATAATTCGTTAAGCGCATTCCCATAAGGGCATTTTCCATTGAGCAGAGTTGTGTACTAAGGATGTTTTTTTTTTATTTAGCAGAAAGGAGCATTTTTTTCTGTTCTAATAGACATTTTCAAATCTGTTTTTATTATATTAATTTCACCTTCTTTATAGATAAGGGTATAGACTCCTTCTTGGAGCGGTGTGGAACTGGCTTGAAGGAGTTTCCAGAAAAACCATACCCCCCCCCCCCCCCCTTGTTTAAGTGCATGTTTGTTATTCTTACTTATTTATTACTACTTTTTAGTGTTTACTCTACTAACTATGCATTTGCCTATAAGCAGATCATCTGTCTATGACACGTTAGATATGGACACTAATGAATGAATATTTATTTGTATTTACCTTTTACATAGAATTATTGATATATCTATTGCATACCATCCATTTTCATTATGTGTGTCATATTGTCATTTACTTTCTGTATTAAAGATCGATTTTTCTAGTATATATTTTCCTCTTTTTTGGATCCTGCTAGGAATTATTTATATTATTTTGAGCTACAAAATATATTTTAACTTTGTAATCCCCTGATCCCAATGCAATTCAATATTATCTAATTGTTAGAAACTCCTCAAATCTCTTCTGCCTACAGGGAGTCTTCTGCCTTTTCCTTGCTCCCACTCCCCAGCTGGTTGCCCAGGTCACTCTACATATTTTCACTCCTCTGCTGCTCCCTTGTGTCTGTGCCAGAGATATGCGAAATTGCTGTCTCTCCGTTATTACATTTTCTCACAATCTTTGGTAATTTTGCATTTTCAAAACATTATTTAGGGGAGTGGAGAATTTATATATATTTTTTTTAGCACACTACTAAACAGCTAGGAGTTGTACATCTCCAGTTAGAAGATATCCTGGGAAATATCTAACTTTCTTGAACCTTTCATGTCTGTCCAAAGAAGCATCTATTTATAGTGGCATCCAGATGGAGTCAACCTGATTTTCTTATTCTCACCTAGTTAATATGAGGTTCATCATAAAGACATTTTTTTATTTTGTGCCCCTCTATCCTCTTTGGTTTCTGATTCCTTCTTCTCCCCAGCCATCAGTGCTCTGTTACTCTTAGACGTTCAACTTCATATTATGGTGGGTTGTATAAAACACGCTGGTTTTCTGTAGGTGCTTGTCATAAGATGAGCAGTTCTTATTCAGCAGTTCCCGCTACAAGGTGTTGGTCTGTTTCAGACGAGTGGAGCTGGAGATAGTTTGGAGGATTTTAAATACTACTTATCTTCCTTCTAGCGTGCTAAGTTGAAAATGCAAGCAGCTCACACCACTTGTAACTGGCCCTACAACAGTTTGCGGTAACCTATCGGGTGATTTCTAAGAGTTTTGTTTTTACATTTTTGACAGGAACCTTATCATACTTTTGAAATTTTCATGGATAATATTTGCTTATGGGGGAGTCTTACCTTTGGTAATTATAGGTAGGATGTCTACATCTTCCTAAAACAGTGTCTAATGCTGAAATAAAGGTTTGCAATAAAGCTCCTGTGCCTAACGGTTTTGGTATTGCTTACAGGTTTATGCTTACACAAATCTTGGCATTAGCTCTTGGTTACTTCAAACTTGGGTAAAGACATAATTTTCTTAAAGTTACTTTTAGAGGTACTGTCAAACTGGATGAGTCACTGGACAACTGATTCCTTTCGATATGGTACCTGAAGATATTCTCGGTGAGTTACCAATAATATTAAAGCCTGCTTCACTAGTAGTGGATCCTTTGGCAACCTGCCTCTGAAAGTTCTCTTCCATTCCATTTGGGCCATAGGAGGTCCTGAACATACCGGACAAGCTTTTATCCTTATTATGCTTTATATAATTTGCATTTTTAATCATAATAAGGGATTGATCTGTTTAAGAACACCTTTGAGTTGATCACTGGTAACAGTAGAGTGTTAGTTGTAGTGTAAGTGAGGACATTTTGAGCAGAGAATTCATAGAACTCCTTCTGGTTTGAAGAAACATTATCAAAGACTATTGACCAATGTTAATGGTAGTTTGTATTTCCTTATATTTTTTTGATCAGTAACATTGCTCTACTTCCCATATTTCGGCTCATTTAAAATGCTGAAACAGATTTAAAGCAGCAGCCCAAGCTGCCGTTTCCCCCGCCCCCTCCCCCCCACGCCTTTAATACAGTACAGTCAACACAATGATAAGTAAATAGCTAATTTGCCTATCGATCGGCGAAGATTCGGCTTGGAGATTCACTAAATGGCTGCAGAGGAATATGCAGAGACTCCGTATCTGTGACTTTGTAAATAGCTGCTATAGAAACAAAAAAGGCTTGTTACATTATAATACATAAAACAATTCAGAGTTGTTTTAAAAAAAATGCTACAAGTATTTTCTCATAATACATAACTGATTTATTTAAAAAAAAAAAAACACATGTAGGATATTGTTTGGTCTGCATCTTTAAGTCAGTTGCAGATATTGCAAACAATGATCTAGGCAATCTTCTGTCATCCTTGTTCCAGAATATTTAATTTCTGTCAGAATTCTTCAGAATTCGAATCCAAATTTTTCAGCACGACTCCAAAGTTCTCTCTTTTGATTGGGGATATGTTGTTTGGTATATGTTTGTCATTAGAGACCAGTGCAGGTTTATATCAGCAGTTATCGTTCAAGAGCTTAGGGTATAGTTTTGTTGGCTTGCCATGTATAAGCCTAAGTATTTGTTGGTACATTATACAGTGGGTCACACCCTTTTAGGCCTATTTGGAGTGTTCCTCATTATCAATGTTGTATTGATATATCAAACAATTCTCATGTATCTATACACATATGGGCATAATGAGGCAATATGTCAATGGAATACACACTCTTTGATAAAGTGCCTGCAGGAGTGAAACGTGTAAGACGTATCTTTGCCTATTTTTCATTCATCAATGTGGTTACGAGCCAAATATCTTATTTTTTTAATTCCTTTTTGTGCTTAACCCTACTCAGCACCTCCTATCGCTATTTGTGGCATCTTTCTTATTATCTATAATACATTGTGAAGCAGAAAAAAGGAGGAGTAGAAGCTTTTGATAAATGCAAATATTTATTGAAGCCAATTGTAAGGGAGTGAAGGAGTTCACTTACTCCCTCTGCAAGGATAAGGAAGCTACACACTGGTGTCAGGTTTCCTGCCTGAACTGCTTTGGAATGAACTCTTGATTGAACAGGGTTTAAAGGGCAGGAAGTAACTCCCTGTCGGAGTCCCTGTCGGAGTCCCTGTCAGAGTTCCTGTTGAAGTTCCTGTTCCTGCTCTGCAAGAGGGGAGTGTCACAGAGGATTGCTGTGATTCACACCCTGATCCAACCAAGCTCCTGCATGCAGGAGTCCAGGCTTCTTGCCTAGGAACACTGGTGACCCCAAAGCCTCGTATCACAGAGAAGCCTGCACAGAAACAGGGCGTGATGAATATTCTTCTCTATCCGCAACGAGCTAACTTCATACTCATTGTGGGAGTGACCACTAGTGCTCCAATACAAGTGTATCTCCCGATGATATAAGTGAAGATCACGCTGTATTTAAGTGGCTATAAAGAGAGACCAATTCTCTAGTTGGGAGTGCTACAATAGAACAAAAGAACCCTATAAAAGATACATAGGAAGAGGGGAAAAGGCCCTATTGTAGCACTCCCAATGTTGTAATGATGTAGTACTCTAGTATTTAGTCCAAATAGGACTTATGGGGAACTATCTCCTGTTCTACCCTGAACACATTATACTACAGACCATTACAACACCATGATATGGTGTCGAGAGGTATAATTTAGTAAAGAGATATAATTAGGATTTTTTTGTTGTTTAGTCCACTATTATTTTATTATTAAAACACCAATAAAGTTTGAAATAAGTTTTAATAACTACATCATTACAACATTGGGAGTGCTACAATAGGGGCCTTTTTTCCTCTTCCTATGTATCTTTCATAGGGTTCTTTTGTTCACATGTTACCAGCTCCAGCACCCCAATTTCTCATAGACAGTAGCTAGAGTGTCTCTCCCCCCTACCCCTTTCCCTTATTTAATGGGGTGCTACAATACCAAGCTATTCCCTCCGGTAACTAGAGAGATCAATAGGTTTACTTCTCTAAAATACAAGCCCTATACACAATGACCAATCACTCTAAGGTGTAGCAACAATATACTTACCTTACCAGTGAATTCTGTGCCATCATCAATAACTGTTGAATACTCCCTGGATTCACCTCTGATACGGAGGTATTCCCCACTTAAGCACAGCAATATATCATCAGGAGTCAACTATGTTTGAGTAAGCCAATTCTGTACTCATACATTACCACTTTATGTGATCTCTAGGCATTAGTGTTGTATCATCCTGCCAAACTGCACTATATTAAATATTTAGAGTCAGCATTTGGCTACTAAACATTCAGTAGTAACTCCTCCCTTACATGGAAGTGGTACGAAATATTAGGTTCAGTGTAATCATTGAATTCACTGCACAAAGTGTAAGACTGTAACTATATACTTACCTAACAGAGGATAAAGTAGATTACCCACCTCTGTACAATTGTTTGTCCTATGTTCAGTATCTTAGTCCATCATGTGCCAACATACCCCACTTTTTTTAGTGCTTATAATCAATAAAGTATTTTAATGCCTACATATTCTCCACTGTCTACCCAGGGGATTTATATACAGTATGTGTTCTCACTATTAAACATACAAGCCTCTACTACCAGTCGCACAGTCTCCTTTATTTACACCATAATAGACCGGAGAGTGCACTCCAGGGAGGTTCTAGGGGTTTGTTGGGTCTTCTACAGCAAACTCCAATATCTGTTTGTCCATAAGTTTATATCAACACCCATTGCACCCCTGAAAAGATAACTATTTGGCAGAGATGGTGAACTTCTCTTTTTTGTTTTTATTTTAATATTGTTCCCTGATATTGTGTTGTTTGTTTTGGGGCTGGAAACTGGGCAAGCTAGCCAGCCACGTAGCTAGGGCCTGTACTATTTAATAAGTCTCCCAAGGTAGAGTAGGCTTTCTTTTAATGCTTTGTGTTTTGCCTGAAAGGGACAGTGTGCCAAATGTTTTGTTGTGTTTTGTGGAGAACTAAACCAATCAATGTTTGGTACAGCCTAAAATGCATTGTGTGGACTCTGAACTGACTTTGTCTACAGGGCCGCTCCATCACACCAATAAAGAAGTTTCCAACGTTTCGGCTGTCACAGCATTCTTTGTCAAAGATTGTCACTCCTTGACAAAGGCTGCTGTGACAGCCGAAACATTGGACATTTCTTTATTGGCTTCAATAAATATTTGCATTTATCAAATCTGTGGAGCCTCTACGCCTCCTTTCTTGTATATTAGGTATTAGAGATAGCACAGGTGACGCAATCAGTGGCTCATCAGAACGACCGAGCCACAGATTATGCCACCTGAGCTGAAGCAGGGATATCCCTAATACCTGGCCTGTTGGTGGCTCTTGAGGACTGGAGTTGGCCACCCCTGCTATATTCTGTATTTCTATAGACCTTGATATCTTTAAATTATAGAGTCTGGTATTATGTCTGGTGGAGAACACTTCTAATACCTTTATCTTATTTGTCTTACCTATGGCATAGAGCAGCGGTGCACAGACTCCCTGCGCCTGCGCCCTCCTTACCTGCTGCCTCCTCAGTCGCGCACCCCCTCACCTTTAATGATGCGTCAAATGACGCGGCGGGGACATATGACGTCACGTCTCCATGGTAATGGGCATCATTTGACAACGCGTTGCCATGGATACGCGTGGACAAGAAGCCGGTAAGTAAATTTACAGAGGCCTTGCGCTCTTAGCGTGGGGCTTCTGTAACCGCCGGGCAGCCCGCGGCCCCCACCCAGTTTGAGAAACGCTGGCTAAGAGAAGTACTGTATGTTGTAAGTTAGGCCAAGTTCATAGAAGGACAAGCCGCGCTGAGCCGTGCGGACGCTCCGCGCTGAGCCCCGGCATCCTCAATTAGGATGTCTTTGGAGGGGGCTCAAGCGAGCGTCCGCAGGCGTGCTGAGGAGTTGGATTTTTCAGCCGACAGCCAAGCTGTTTTTCAGTGCGCTGTCGCCTGAAAACATCCAATCAGCGCGAAGCAGCGTCAACGTCACGGCACCGTGATGTCGGCACCGTGACGTTGACGTCGGTGTGTCGCGGGCGATTGGCCCAGCGACGTCACTGCCCCGCCTCCCTCAGCTTCCCCCCGCCACACGAGCCTCAGTGTCAGCGCGGTTCAGCACTGCTCCAACCTCTATGGACGCAGCCTTATGGATGTAAAGTTTCCTTTAGAACTCATTTTTAAGATGGTATTTATAGTGGGAAACTGCAATCAAAGTTTTACTCCTTCATTAAAAAATGGTACTATTACAATGTTGTATTACCATGACATTTACTTGACAACACTCTACATTTTATTTCTCCAAATGACCATGGTTAATGGCACTGAATGCTCTTTTTAAAAATTTTGTGAGTCTATTTTATTAATCTTTGTGAATCTTTATGTTTATAATGAAGACATCCCTGAATGCTGGTGACAAATGGTAAAAGAGGTGTTAGTATGACAGAAATATTAATGGGTTAGGTTTAATGTTCTAGAAGAAAAGGTGATGCCAGCAAGGAGCTGACTATGGTATTTATCACGTTGACAGTAATCTGCTGCTTGATAATACCTAGTTTTGAAATGACATCATCTGTGCAATTTCTGTCTACATCAAGAGTCTCTTTTGAAGAATGTGATACTGTAGTTTTTTTTTTGAACTACGTATTATATTGAACAAAATATAGGGCTTTGCTTAGTGGTACATGCATTGTTCTTGAAACATGCAAAAATAGGGCTAACTTCACTCCAGGACCTCTAGGGAGGATGGTTAGGCATTTGGGGAGAGCATGCTAGGAGATAACCCCTTACCTGCCAAAGCTGGCTGGTCATTGGCCACCTGGCTATTAAGGAGTTCTTATATTACAAAGTAGATAGAAGTTAAGTGAATTTACTCATGTAGTATTGTAGGTGTTGGGTATGCACATTTACTGTAATACATCATAGCTAACGAGGGTAGCTCTGACATATTTAACATACCATTATTCAACCGTGTAAATATTAACAGAGTTTAATGGAGAGGGTATAGTTATGATAATGGCTAATTAGCAAATCCTTTGTATGTAATTGTCACTACCGGACGGTAATATTAACGCTATTCTATTAACGTAATGTTAAGTTAACATTACATTAATTACTTTAGTGAATACAGCATTAGTATTAATGTGATAATAGCTAGTGCTTTAGGCCTAAATCAGAATACACGATTATTTCTAATACATACTGTATATATATATACAATATATGCATGTATACATGGGATACATTTGGATATGGAATAAATACCCTTCTTGTTCATCTACCTATAGTGCTGTGTCTCCTTCCCTGGCCATTAGATTTTGGTGAAGTATCTTTTTTATACTATTTATGTCGTGTGCACTTGCTAATTATTTTGTTTATATGGTGTGCTTTCTTTCCCCTTTTGTGTGTGTGTATATAAATAAATATATACATATATTATATATATATATATATATATATATATATATATATACTGTATATACAAGGCTTGACAAATGCACTTTGCTTGCATGTCACAGCGAGTGCCTCTTGGCCGCTGTCGAGTGCTTACCTGCGGTGGGATCCGGCGGCGTGGTGTGGCGATCTCCGTCTTCCCCTGCAAATTGTACTCTTTCCCCAGCAGGTCCTGAACAAATGGCCACACGGTGTCATATTACGACACGTCATGTGTCGTGATGCCGCGACATCACGGCATCCCGTTGCCATGGCAACGCGGCATCATTTGACGTTGCGTGGCCATTTTTTCATTATCTGCAGGGGTGAGAGTAAATTTGCAAGGGAAGACGGAGATCGCCGCACCACGCTGCCGGACCCCGCCGCAGGTAAGTGTAGTGAGGGGGCGGGGTGAGGGAATTCTTTTGGGGGGGGGCGAGTTACTTTGGGTGAGGGGCGAGTGGGATTTTCCCTTGTTTGTCGAGCCCTGTGTATATATATCAAAAAGGAAAGCACGGGAACCTGACTAGGTGAAAAATTATTCTAATGCTTTATTTAGTCATACACAAGGTTGAAAATAAAAAAAAATGGCAAAAATGGACCTCCTACTTTGTGTATAAATGAGCAAACTACTAAATTAAAAAATGCATTTTATTTAATTTAGAAATGTCAAAGAAAACATAAATTAAAAAAAATGGCAAAAATGGACCTCCTACTTTGTGTATAAATGAGCAAACTATTAAATTAAAAAATGCATTTTATTTAATTTAGAAATGTCAAAGAAAACATAAATACTGCTTTATAGCAAATGGTTCTTAAAATATGGTTCGCTACATATTTCTGGGGTATACTAGTGCTGCAGAATAGTAAAAATGTTGCCCCTATTGTGAAAGAAAAACAGTCAAGACGTTATACAAATTAGAATTGGATTCACCACGGGATATATTTACTCCTTTAAATGCTAAGAGGATTTGTAACACATTGGTTTTTGACCAGCCAGATGGTTTTGGAGCACTATGTAAATATTGCACATTGAATCCAGATCTGCATTAGAGCTGACTGCTGGTTTAATGACTCTCTGTGCGTACAAATCAACGACGTTGATTTTTTTTTAATGTACATGGCTCTTTGCCTTACCTTCCTGCATGCCAGCACAGACAACGAGATACTTAAATGAACCACAATAAATGCCAGCCCTAACCACCTCAGTTTATGGTTTGAGTGAGCAAATATTAAGAGTATCAGGACTCAGGAGAGGGTGAGAGGAAGGAAGAGAAAAAAGTTGGAAAAACTAAAGAAAGAGAGGTGAGTTAAAATCACTAGTGAGCCCGTACAACTTTAATACATAAGGGAAGTTATACCATTTTGCTGACTATTTTGAAAAACTCAAAAGGTAATTGTTTCTTTAAAATTGGATTGTGAGAAAATATACTTTGCAAAACATAAAAAGAAGTTATAGAAAACAATTTGACATTGCAGTTAGTTCATGTCAGAAAGGTACAGTATATTGAAAGTGTTTTTCTTAGCATTAGTGAATCCAGAATTGTTCTCCCATTTATCATGCGTGCATCAATAAAATATTTGGGACCTGATTATTTGGAACAAATCACTTAGTACATGGAAATGCAATTCACTTATTATTATGGGATTTATGCTTTTCTGTAACACGACAGTTTTTTTGGAACTTTAATAACAGCTTTCCTACTAGTGCACTGTCAATTCATGCCTTCCACGTTTGTCAAAATAAGTGTTTAAAGGCGCTTGTAAGTTACTGCTCAGTAAAAATTGAATAAAAGCTCAAGAAATGTTGGCAGTTGGAAATGATGTGATCAAACAATAGGATACTCATTTGGTGACAGCCACCCATTGTCCACTGACAGTTTCTGAAAATAAATAAATTGTGGGCTTTGAATTCCATTTCTTAAAGTGCGGTGTGAGAAAAAAAAATGTATGTTAACCATGTGACTTTAGTGTTCCTTTGAACTAAACATATACATTGTACAACTTGCTGTGCAATCTTATGAATATAAATTGTTTTTGCTTGCTTGGGCCCAGATCCAAAGAGCTCCATTAAGTCAGAGCTCATAAAGTCATGTTATCAAAATCAGTAACAGACGTTATGGTCCCTGAGGTTTCTGCAAATCCACAAAGCTAATTATATGTAAATACAATGGCTGTTAGTTATCTCATTAGAATAGGTTTAACACCATGTAACCCCTCCTTGGGATTACTATGGCCTTACGGTGTTAACTGTCTTGGTTCACACAGAGTAAAGCCCCTTTCCCTGGTCACATGGTGCTCGTGGGGCTAAGCAGAAGTTAAGCCCTGCCCCTTTCTGCATGGAGACAGTGACTGGGCTATAAATAGAAAAGGGATAGTTCTGGAACTCAAGTTTTTCAGGGAAGAGACTAAGAGTTAAGTAATGTAAATTGAGGATATTATATACATAGATATATCCCTGTTTATTGTTTTTTAGTCAGGGAAGGGTCCCACTGGAGTAAGGCCCATGGCCATGATAGAATGAAAGCTTATAGGCTTCCATAGGGGAAGCCTGTGTCCCTTAGGGCTTACCCCAACTGTAGCCCTTGGACTCAGATGGATCGACATTTAGAAGAAGCCCACTATACAGTACCTAGATAAGGATCTCGAGGGAATTAGGTGTACAGTAGTCACAGGCTAAAGAGACACCCTTGCCACTTCCACATCAGTGTGCTAAAGGTGAGGTCTGCAGGGCAGAGTGCAGGGATGACAATCCCCCAGATATAGTGAGCAAAAGTAGCCCACGCTGGGACCCTGGAGGTATATACTGTAGAGATGTATGGATCAATAGAGTCACTCAAGAATGTAACAGTGAGACACAAACTTTAGTTAAAGGAAAGGTACTTTACCTCCCTAGGAATACATGTACTTTATGTATCTGGGAAAGATATTGTACATGAACAGACTGTTAATAAATAATGACTGTTTTCATGTCTATAAAGTTCCATCTGCATTCATACCCAACCTGCGCTGGCCATCACCCTGACAAGGTAATACACTGTACCAGCCAAATCTAGAGACTATTTAATGTAAACTTCCTAGGAGTCAGGCAGGGAGGGTTACAAATCTCTGTTAATTCAGAGCTCATAAAGTCATGTTATCAAAAGCAGTAACCAACGTTATGTTCCCTGAGGTTTCTGTGAATCCACAATGCTAATTATATGTAAAAACAATAGCTGTTAGTTATCTCATTAGAATAGGCTTAACGCCATGTTGAGCTAGCACTGCCTTGCAATAACTTAACATGACTTGTGCTACGCCTGCTGGGGAGGTATATCAGGTGTGCACCTTCTTGAGCACAGGTGGTTCTCCATGTGTTGTTTCAAGGTTCTTGAGGGGATATATATAGTATAGTTGACTAAAGTTAAATCTCTCTCTCGCTACCCCCTCCTATCCCCCCCCCATTTCCCTCTCTCTTTCACATCCCCTGCCCTCTCTCTTCCTCCCTGTCCTTCCCTCTCTCTCCCTCCCTGCCCTCTGTCTATTTTTCTCCCTCTTTTCCCCTCCCTCCCCCTTCCTTTTCTTTCTTTCTTTCTCACTAATCAGTGACACGTCAGCCTATAGTAAAGCTGCCAGGTTCTGTAAAAGAATGAGTTTAATGAAAGCATTTGTTTTTTCAAATGTTTTATGTTTTGTTGTGCCGTGGGTCTCTGGCGTATTTGTTTTTTTCATCCCTCTAAATCACTGTTTTGGATTAGCTGCAAGCATGTAATTTGTAATGCTGATATGTTCTGCTATGGGCCTGCCATGGAAAGACATGCTGAGTAGGATAAATTGCATTTTCATTCATGTTTTCATTAATTGAATGTTTCCTTTTTATAAACAGGTAGTCTCTTAACTACGTTAAACAAATAATTTATGTTTTAATGGACATGTTCATTTATCTGGAAGACTTGAGACACTGCATTGTTTAAAATGCAAATGTTTTGTAGCAATGTAGAATCTGCACAAGAAAAGCATCACACACACAATACTGCGTACTTGCTGACTGTTTCAAAATAAATACATATATCTGAACGTGCTCTGGCTTTGTTATATTCCATGTATAGCTGGGTTCTTTTATTGGTGACCCCTCAGCCACATCCCTGGCTTTGTAGTGGCCCAAGGACTGGAACAGTTTCCCCCCCCCCCCAACAAGCCGCGTCAGAACCTGTGAAAACACTGAGATAATCCAGAAGTACTTCCATACAGAGACTATGTCGAGCAAAGACTGAGAGCAGAGAGAAGCTAGGTAAAGCAGGAAGGTCCAATTAGGAACGGAGGCGGGACAGGAAGAGCTACAGGGAGACACTGCAGATTGGTGCAGGCATAACAGGCCAGGTGAGTCTTGTTGGTAACCTGAGTATGTTTGTGTGGTGTGCGGGGGCAGAGCCTGAGGTTCGGGGGATGGGAAGAAGAGTGTGCAGAATGAGCGCGCTCCGTAACGCGTGTACGCAGCCAGTGGATGGTGCAGGTGTGCGAGCGGGAGGGCGTTGGCGCGCCCGGCGCTGAGCAGAGGTATCGCCGAGGGGAGTGATCCCGTGACGGCGGCAGGGGCAGGGAGACGCAGAGGTCGGTAAGGCAGGATTGTTTTGTGTGTCCAGGGACTCCCTGAAGGGAGAGAGTGCTCTGTGTGGGGAGCGTGGAGGACGGCGATTCCTGACAGTTTCCTCCTTTGTGATGCTTTGCCAGGCCTTTACTGCAGCTATCTTCAGTTGTTGTTTGTTCGTGGGTCTTTCTGCCTTAAGTTTTGTCTTCAGCAAGTGAAATACATGTTCGATTGGGTAAAGATCAGGTGATTGCAGAATATTCAACTTTTTTGCCTTAAAAAACTCCTGGGCTGCTTTCGCAGTATGTTTTGGGTCATTGTCCACCTGTAAAGTGAAGTGCCGTCGAATCAACTTTGCTGAATTTGGCTGAATCTGAGCAGACAGTATATCCCTATACACTTCAGAATTCATCCGGCTGCTTCTGTCTTCTGTCACATCATCAATAAACACTAGTGACCCAGTGCCATTGTAAGCCATGCATGCTCATGCCATCACACTGCCTCCACCGTGTTTTACAGATGATGTGGTATGCTTCAGATCATGAGCCGTTCCAAGCCTTCTCCATACTTTTTTCTTCCCATCATTCTGGTACAGGTTGATCTTAGTTTCATCTGTCCAAAGAATGCTGTTCCAGAACTGGGCTGGATTTTTGTAGATATTGTTTGGCAAAGTCTAATCTGGCCTTTCTATTCTTTAGGCTTATGAATGGTTTGCACTTTGTGGTGAACCCTCTGCATTTGCTCTTGTGAAGTCTTCTCTTTATGGTAGACTTGGATAATGATATGCTTACCTCCTGAAGAGTGTTCTTCACTTGGCTGGATGTTGTAAAGATTTTTTTTACCAGGATCCTACGATCATCCACCACTGTTGTCTTCCGTTGACGTCCTGGCCTTTTTGTGTTGCAGAGCTCACCAGTGCGTTCTTTTTTTCTCAGAATGTACCAAACTGTTTATTTGGCCACTCTTAATGTTCCTGCTATCTCTCTGATGGATTTTCTTTTTTTTGCAGCCTAAGGATGCCCTGTTTCACTTGCATTGAGAGCTCCTTTGACCGCATGTTGTGGGTTCACAGCAACAGTTTCCAAATGCGACTGTTAATGATGTCCAAAAATGTGCTTTGTAGCTTCTTCATAGCTAATCTACTACAGTACCTGCAATATATGATAACTATATATATGTGTATGCTCAATTTTTGAAAAATAATGTAACTAAACAGAGTTTTTTTTAAAAACATCTTAGCTACAGAAGTATTAAAGATAACAAAAAAATGGCAAGGTACATTATCATGAGTTAGCCTGTAGTGTAGAAGGGCAGAAATTCAAATGGAACATACTCGGGAGACCAGAAATTGACTGTGTGGCTTGCAATATTGACGCATCTATTGAGACTATCTTGCCAGCCTTGAGTTGGCGAGACAAAATCTTCTAGTTATTTGAAGCGTTTTTGCCTTTTTGAGTTATCGGAATTAAAACAGATGCAGCCACCAGTATTAGATAATTTGCTTTTGAAAATTTGGGCATTATCACAGTAAATGCCTCAACATGCCTCAACATTTCTGTGAGATTCCTAATGGTCCATCGGATTAACACAGCAGGGGCTCCCTGTAGTCCCATTCAAACTGAATGGGCTGCAGGGACATAAGTACAAAATTAAATAAAGAATCATGTAACCAAAGCCAATTTTAAAGCAGCCAACTAGCTGCTATTTAATGAGTGTCCCCCACAGGAATAGCAATGTAACACTCCTATCCCACCCGGCTGTATAGAGATAGGGTGTACATGAATAACAATGTATGTGGTGTTCTGGACAGGGTTGAGACCTGCTAATTGGAGTATCAGCTCTTATCTCAGGGTCTTCTTTGCGTGGGATCCGACCAAGGCTGTTTGGAGTGGAGTACAGGAACAATAGAAAAGAAAGGGTGCCAAGAACTTCCAGCGGACTCTATTTACTTGCATTCCCTGGGAGTCCCTCTATTATAGAATAATCTCCTGAAGCAGAGAACTCCTCTGGGTTCCCTCTCCCCTTGGATCAGTATATGGACTCTGTTGGATGGGGTTTCCCCACCCAGGGGTCTCACTACCCCCCCGGGCCGGATAGGACATGTCTTCACCCCAGTAGGGACTGGACTGTTACAAGACTCACTATAATTTGGAGGGATCCCATCTTTATATAGGAGGAGGAGCCATCTATTCTGCCGCAGTAACTGGGCAGAATTAAATGTAGCAAGGCCCTCATCCTGTCATGTGATTCCAACTGCTCCCAGACAGGCAGGTGACTGAAGCTGCAATATAATAGATACAGGAGGGGATGTGATCTCACATGTACTGTCTTGTGATGGTTTAACCCTAGCACTGCCTGCTGGTACAAAGACTAACATGCCAGGTTTAGAGTAAGAATATAGCAGGGTGCTACTGTATATTCTCCACCTGGTGAAAATCCTAATTGCCTCTGAATGAGTTAGCAATTTGTATAACACCAACAAATAACAGTAATTATTGCATAACATAATTACAGTATATAATAAAAATACAATAACAAGAATACAAAAGTGCAAAAAGAACCTTGCAAAAATAACCACAATTAACTCCAAAGAGAAGTTTGATTACTTATACTTATATATTATTACCAAAGGTATCTTCCTAATGAAGAACCATATTACACACACATTAAATGTCGCAAGCATTTAATACCATTTGTACATACACATATTAACTCCAACCAACCACAGAATACACAACATACAAAATATTCAACCCTAGACCTGATTATATTCCTAACACCAATCTCCTTTAGAGAACACAGACTTATATTATTTTTCTTTTAATAGTAATGGGCAGGATCAGGCTTCTTAACTAACCTGCCTGTATGATCCGGTACAGTGACTGAGTAGCAACGCTTCTTAACCTTCTCACTCACATACTCAACTCTGTCCATGTAGATGTTTCTTCCCACATGCCACACCTTGATTGAGTATACAGGGGTGAGCAAACTTTTTATGCCGAGCCCCCCTTTTCATCCATAACATTTCTCGGGCCCCCCCCTGCCTGATGTAATCAAAATCACATGAAAAAAAAAAAAACCTTTTATTAAACGGTATACAATATAAATCCAAATATGTCTAAATACTTACATATTTCAACAGCTCGCGCTTGCAAAATTAGGCTGCGTCCACGCTGCCGCTGAGAGCGGTGACATCACCAACTCTCCAAGCATGAGCACAGGGTGTCCTGCATAATTTTGCAAGCGTGGATCGGGGCTATTTGTGTGTGTTTGTGTGGGTCTGTGTGTGTGCATTGACTGCTGCTGAGCGCACTTCAAAGTCAATTTTGTTTGTCTCCCCAAGCGCCATGCTTGGGAGAGCGTACGTGCACAAAGGCAATACTTTTGGGGGGCATTCATCCACCTCTTTGCTACCTCCCTTACCTCTCCCCCCCCCTTTTTGTTTCTACCTTCCCCTCCCTGATCTTTGGCTTGCTGTCCCCAGTGTCATCCACACTCCTACCTACAGTATTATTTATTTTTTTCCGTTTTCAATGTTGTGTTTTCCATTTTTTTCCATTTTTTCTGTACATTCATAGTATGATTGGTATAGTGCAGCCTACCCTTTCACTTGCAGAGGATCGCAGCGAAGCAGGTTGCCAGCGGAGGAGAGCAGGACCACAGCGCTATTGCAGGGTAGACACCGGGAGGGGCATTTGACTTCACCGTGCTCGGGCGTGCTCCTCCCCATACCTCCTGAAGCCCCTGCGCGTGCACACACACACACCATCACGAGGCCGCCACCTGCACTATCCTGTTCAGCCACCCACACACATCTTTGGCTGCCCGCCCATGCACATCTTCTTGGCCACCCCTTGCGCACAGCTTTGTCGTCCTCCCGCGCACATCGTCTGCTGGCCCGCGCACCCAGGTTTCGTCGCACGCCGCCTGCACCCCCTAAATAATCTTGCGCCTCATTGCCCCCCCAGTTTGCGCACTACTGCATTACAACACACACTCTCTCTCAATCAATCACCACATACACACACACTCACCACATACACACACACACACAATCCCCCCCACACACACACACTCAATCCCCACACACACACTCAATCCCCACACACACACTCAATCCCCACACACACACTCAATCCCCACACACACACACTCAATCCCCACACACACACACTCAAGCCCCACACACACACATTCAATCCCCACAAACACACACTCAATCCCCCCCCACACACACACTCAATCCCCCCCACACACACACACTCAATCCCCCCCACACACACATTCAATCCCTCCCCCCCACACACACACACTAAATCCCCCCCCCCACACACACACACACACACTCAATCCCCCCCAACACACACACACTCAATCCCCCCCAACACACACACACAACCCCCCAACACACACACACTCAAATCCCCCCCAACACACACACACTCAATCCCCCCCTGCACACACATACTCAATTCCCCCCAACACACACACACTCAATCCCCCCCTGCACACACACACTCAATCCCCCCCACACACACTCAATCCCCCCCCACACACACACTCAATCCCCACACACACACTCACTCAATAAACACACACTCACTCAATACACACACACTCAATACACACACACTCAATACACACACACACACACACACACACACACACACACACACACACACACACACACACACACACACACACACACACTTTCACCTGGGGGGGGGGGCGACATGCTCCGATCCCCCAACCCCCCATGCTGCTGAAAACTGGTGCGGGAAGCAGACAGGAAGAGAAGGAGGGCTGTCTGTGTGCAGAGAGAAGCCCCCCCCCTCTGCAAGACACAGACACATAGATGCAGCAGCACGGAGCTTCTGGATGCCCGTGCACAGCTCTGCCCGCCCTCAGGTTTCCATGCAAGCAGCCCACGCCCCCCCTACATAATCTTGCGCCACCCAAGGGGGCGCGCCCCCCAGTTTGCGCACCGCTGGAGTAAGACACCCTTTCTTCTGTTTAATGTCCCTGACTATTGCACTTTGGATCCATGTAATCCAAGGCAGCGTCCTTTACCCACTGCTCCCTGTTTTTATCTACCTCTCGAATTAATTGTTATGGGCAAATACAGGAAGCCAAACCCATGGGACTTGCGGTACCTTTGTAAGATGACTTGGTCTGCTCTGCTAGATTTTACCAAGTTATGAGTATAGGCCTATCCTGGCAATACCCAGCACAGGGGCTCCTCACCAATATCCACATCCTCATATATATCTTCCTCAAGGCCTAGAGAAGAGTCTCTGTCCCCCTCATATTCCTTAATGACAGCAGCCTCCTGTTTGGCTGTAAACTCTCCTACCTCCCACCAGTGTTCCACCTTATTTCCTCACAAAATAATGAACCGGGTCCGGTCCAAATGAGGAAAATAGCCCCGAAACATAGGATCCCACCAATTGAGTGCAACTCCCTTCACATCATATTTACCCATAACATTACTAGGCATATTTTTATCAATATATTTTGGAGTTACGGACGCTATGGGTGGCGATGGCTGTCTGGGACCTACTAGGGGTTTGCACATCCCTCCTAACACAGGGGATACAGTCTTGGGCAGATCGGTATTAGCATGCTAACAGTCACTTGGTCTGTCTGGCTCAACAATGTCTTGGTACTCCAGGGAAACAGCCACCTCCAGCACCAGAGTAACCAAAGAGTCCCAGCTCACAGCCTTAGTAGCTGTAGCAAGCAACATGTGTCCCGGTCTTATGCTCATCTACGATCGGCCCAATCCGATCGCCGACACCATCGTCGCGACATCCTCATCTTTGAGCAGCAAGTCTGGTAACTGGGCAGAATTAAATGTAGCAAGGCCCTCATCCTGTCATGTGATTCCAACTGCTCCCAGACAGACAGGTGCCTGAAGCTTTAACATAATAGATACAGGATATGATCTCACATGTACTGTCTTGTGATGGTTTAACCCTAGCACTGCCTGCTGGTACCAAGACTAACATGCCAGGTTTAGGGTAAGAATATAGCAGGGTGCTACACCAAAAAAAACAATATCTCAGCAGAATCCCATAGGATCTTAAAAGTTTGGACACATATATCTACAAAGAGCAATGTTTCTTGGCCCGTGGCCCCTTCCTTAGCCTGAGGAAAGTACAGTATATGCACTTTGGAAGTATATATGTGTCCAAACTGTTAACATCCTATCAGACTCTGCTGAGTTATGTTTTTTTTTAATTATTATTGGTATACCCTGTGAGGGACACTTATTAAATACTAGCTACCAGTACTTGGCTGCTTTAAAATTGGCTTTGATTACGTGATTCTTTATTTATTTCTATACTTGATGTATTGTTGAGTGCTGATCCATTTTCTTTACTGATGTACTGATTTTTGATGCCTAGCAGTAGGGTCGCAGGAACTGAGCCCCAATCGGACCCAGGTGAGGTCTTTTCTGCATTATGTCTAAAATCTCACATTTGGTGAGTGCATATTCTTTTTTTTTTTTCCATATGTCACATGACCTCATGACGTCATTTGATACCGGAGCCATGCAGGCAGGGGAGCAAGCCTGAGAATAGAGGAGACAGGGGGCGCATGAAGGATACTTTGCGCACCCCTGCATTAGATCACAAACCGAGTACCACTCCAAATGACACAAATATATACTGTATATACAATGTAGCGGGTTTGGGTTTTGAGCTTGCCATGACTGTGTATGTCTAAATGTAGACCAAATTCACCAGGCGTCTAAAAAAAAAAATAGAAATAATTAAAAAATGAATTTCAATGCAAATGTGGCCTTTTCCTTATTCTGCATGAATGCACATTCACCAGAAGACATAAACCGTATTGTCTAAAGAGTTAGAAGAAAATATCCATGTCATGGCTGCGTTCTATTTGTTTTAGAAGCTGGCAGGATCAAGATTAATTCATTTTTTTAAATAAAAGTTCAGAAACACCTGGCATGTATTAGTAAAAAGGGCACGTTTTTTTTTTCTCTTTTTTATGTTTTGAAAGAATGAAGTGTGCTGAATAATGGTGCTCTCAAAATCATTTAGCCATACATTTACACAATAAGCAAGTACATATATATATATATATATTGATGAAGTTACTATTTTAGGGAGGGAGAACTGGTGACTCCTTAGGAAAGCTTTTTCTAAAAAAACATTCTAAGATATTTCCATTTTCATTTTTTAACCAACCATTTTTTCCCCTTTTTCTCAGAGAACATACTATAACCAAATTCGTTCTGAAACAATGTTTCCTCCACAACTGTTCAGAAGCGTGAGTGCAGGTGCAAAGGGGGCGTGTTTGTTCTTTTAGCCAAGGTCATGGGTTAGAGGGACGGGTGTGTCGTAACAAAGAAGGGGCATAAAGATATGGAGAGGACAGAGTTGCAAGAGTTGAAAAGATTTTCAGGTTCATAGGATGGAGCGAGAGAAGAGCAGTTAATGTTCAGGGTAGATGCCAAAGCCAATGGATAAGGGCATGCATTAGCGTTTTAGCTGTAGATTGACAGAGGAATGTGCGGGTCTTGGCAATATTGGAAGAAGCGACAAATTTTAGCCACTCCGTGAATGTGAATGGTGAAGGAAAGGGAACAGTCAAATGTTAACCCTAGGCAACTTGCTTTGGTGACTGGATAGATGGTAATACCATTTTACTGTGTTGAAATCATATAGATTAGGCTAGGTTTAGAAGGATATATGAAGAGCTACATTTTAGACATATTAAGTTTAAGGTGGCGTAGCGTCATCCAGGAGGATATAGCCAGGAGACAATGCTAGACTTGGAACTGGATTGCTGGAATGAGGGTGGGGTGGATAGATATATCTGTGTATCATCTGCATAGAGATGATACCTGAGGCCAATAGAGTTGATGAGGTCACCAAGTGATAGTGTGTAAAGAGAGAAAAGGAGAGGTTCCAGAACAGAGCCCTGAGGTATACCAATAGCGAGATCAATGGAAGACAAAGACTTGTTAGCAACAGAGACAGAGAATGTGCGATGGGAGAGGTATGATGGGAAACAGTATAGAGCTTTATTATGGATACCAATTGAGCATAGAATATGGAGAAGAGAGTTATCAACAGTATCAAGAGGAGCAGAGAGATTGAGTAGGATTAGTAGGGAAACGTGACTTTAGGATTTTGCTTCATGTAGATCATTGGCTACTTTAGTAAGCACAGTTTCTGTTTTATGAGCTGTACGAAAATCAGATTGTAAAGGGTCCAGGAAGTCATGGGAATTAAGGAAGTTGATCATATAGGAGAACATAAAACGTTCTAGCAACTTGGAGGCAAACGGCAGGAGAGATACAGGACGGTATTTAGAAGGGCACATAGGGTCCAAGTTGTTTTTGAGAATAGGTGTGACCACTGCATGCTTAAAGCAGCAGTCCAAGCTGGCGGTTTCTTTTTAATTATTATTTTATTTCCCTTTAATATGTGCATCAATACAATCCACACAATGATAAGTAATTAGCGAAGTGGCTGATCGATTTGTTCACCTGTAATCGATCGGTGAAGACTCGGCTCGGGGGTTCACTAAATGGCTGTCAGACAGTCACTAGATACAACTGGTGCACTGCTAGAGAGAGGGCAGGGCTGAAAAAGGGTTGTGCCAGAGCCTGTTTCAGAAGAGGAAGGGAATGGGACATTGTAAATGGTTGCTATAAAAACATACAATGCTTGTTACATTATAATACATTAAAAATATCATTTAGAGTTGTTGTTGTTTTAAAAAAAAACATGCTACAAGTATTTTCTCGTAGCACAGAACTGATTTATTAAAAAAAAGACACAGATATTGCTTTGTCTGTGCTTTAAATGAAGAGGGGAAAGTGCCAGATGATAGGTAGAAATTGAAGATGTGGGTGAGAATAGAGACTAAGGGCTCTATGCAGTAAGCGCCGAAAAAGTGCAATCGCCAAGGGTTGCCGATAGGCCTTATTTTGGCGATTTGCCCTCGCAGTATTCAGTAAGGGCCGAATCCATGCCGATCCCTGCCGAATCACTGTGAAAGCAAAACTGCCGATGAGCCTGTGCCGAAACAGCCTGGCTCACGATAACCTGCCGATAGGCCTTTTGTGCCGATAGGTGTTTGCAGCAGAGAGAGACCAGCCGCTCTCTCAGCGCAAACATCGGCAAAATATAAATTATTTATAAACAATTTTGACTTCTAGTGTACATGTGCAGGGGGTCTCCGGAGCTGAACCGCATTGGTTTCAGGTCCGGGGACCCCCTGCTTCCCGAGATACAGGCCCCTTTATGAGGTGCCGGTATCCCTCTGCATTTAAAGGTCCCGATCACGTGACCGCGGAATGTAAACAAAGCAGAGGGATACCGGCACCCCCTAAAGGGGCCTGTATCTCGGGAAGCAGGGGGTCCCCGGACCTAAAACCAAAGCGGTTCAGCTCCGGAGACCCTCTGCACATCTACACTATGACTAAAACACATATATAAATAAACACTCATTCCTTACCTTTGCGGCTATGTGCTACGGTAGCGAAGCAGCATGAATGTATTTTTAATAATAGTGTAATGTGAGCAGGGGGTCCCCTGAGCTGAACCGCGTTGCTTTGTAGACCAGGGACCCCTGCTTTCCGAGTTACAGGCCCTGGTATGTGTCATCGGGTGGCAGTGTCACCGCCATCTTTATAGCGTCCCATTCGCGCCGTGTCCGCTATAAATATGGCGGCGACACTGTAACTGTTGCCCCAAACCGGGGCCTGTAACTCGGGAAGCAGGGGGTCTCTGAGCCACAAATCAATGCGGTTCAGCTAAGGGGACCCCCTGCTTCCACAATATTATTAAAGCACAATATTATTAAAATACATAAATGCTGCTTCATTACCATAGCGGATATCCGCTAAGGCAATGAAGGGGTTAAGGCAGAATAGCATGTTTATTGGGGACATTTGCCCCCAATAAACATTGCAATAAACAACATACACACCCTGTGTATTTAAAATACATAAACAACAATAAATACATTAAATACATATAGCACTCACCCATTTCCGGCTGCCACGATGAAGGCCATCCTCATCTACATCCTGCCCATGCCCCCTCCGCTGCTGCAAAACAGACACAAGAATGAAAACATCCAATGTAATGTCCCCTAACCCCTTAATCACCATAGCGGTTATTAACTGCTACAGTCATTAAGGGGTTAACCCACCCTCACCCACCACTCGGGATGCCTACAAACCCTCCCACACTAACCCCCACCCCGTGAGGCCTAACCACCCTCACCCACTACCCACAAGGGAGGCCTACCCACATACCGTTGGGGCCAATACACCCCCCCACCCCCAGTACCCACAATAAAAACAATACACAGCCCCACAATAAGCATCATTCTATTTATTAAATACATTACCCACCACCTGTTCCCCCCATAAATACATGATTTATCCTTTTACATACAGGGTTCATACCCCAGCCCCACGCGAGTCCCCGGCGGGCTGGCGGGGCTCCTGACAGACCTACAGGGTACCAGCAACTTGTTTCAAACAGGTTCTGGAGGCCTGTTGGTGGGTCCCACCAAGCACCATGGCAACAGTTGGTCTCCTTGGGTCACCGTGGGCCACAATTGGGTCCCCACGGTAGGCCCGCGGATTTCTGGGAGCCCCGGGTCAGACCCACAGGTGTCTGTGGGGCCTCAGGTTGTTCCCATGGGGGTCTGGGGAACTCACGAGTGCTCACTATGGGTCCGCGGTGCCCCCACGAATGTGGGACCACCGCTTCATCCCCGCACCTATGGGTCCGCGGTGCCCCCACGGATGTGGGACCACCGCTTCATCCCCGCAGACTACAGGTCCGCGGTCCCCCCACAGATGTAAGGCCACCGCTTCATCCCCGCAGGTGTCACCCGTGGAACCACCAGCCTGATAGCCGTGAGATACCCGAGGAGACCGCAGGTAGTCTCCAGAGGTCTTACGCAGAACCAAGAAACCAACCCTGAATGTAAAAAAAAATAAACCTGGCCTATACATTCAATACATACAAAAACACCCCCCCCCCCAACACCTACAGTACAATAATGTGCAAAATAACTATTATCCAGATAGGGATAATAGATTATTTGCCCATTATTAAACACATTAACTAGCATATTAAAATAAATAAAGTACTACTGACCTCATCAATAAGAAGCCCCCGTCGCCAGCAACATCCTTGTCTTTCGTTGCCCACAAAATACATAGCCAATACATTGCAATTACATTCAGATATCAATTAACCCCTTAAACACCTTATCGGATAATAACCGCAAAGGTAATTAAGGGGTTAAGCCACCCTGACCCGATACCCACCCTTCACTCATTCATTTGTACAGTGGCTTCATCATGCAACTATATATGTATATATATACACACACACACATGATGAACCAATATACAAATAAATGTAGAAGGGTTATCAAAAACATGCTGTACTACAAATACCACTTCTCCATACAGACACACTACAATAAAATCAATTTCCTTTAATAATCCAATCTTATCTTCCAATCAAAATCCTCAAATGCCAATCAGAAACCTAAAATGACAATCAAAACATTGCATTTACATTGTATATATGATGCATACAATCTATGCACCATATACATTCTGCAAATGAATGTTAACAATAACATATTCAAAACAAAATACCAATACCTCCAAACAAGTATACTATTTAAACCAATCCAGTAAACATAAATCAATTAGCATTCATTAATTACATCCCTAAACAATTTACATTCCATCCCTAACAATTAAACAATTAACTAATTCAAGCGTTGAACAGAACAGAACAAGTTATCCTGTGAAAAAATATAAGTACCAACAAGAATACAATATACAAAAGCAAGCCTCACCCTGACCTAAAGTACACCATACAATAGCAACAATTACATCTATCTCATTTTAAAATACATTATACACACATTTATGCATAGCTGCATAGCCAAATTAATTTAAAACACAGCAAATCAAGCTTTTAAAACAACATAATTTCTTACCCTGTATGTATATATCGATCTAGACATACATACATACATACAGTGGCAAGAAATGATACACCAAAAATAAATAAATACACATGTTAAAAAAGGTTTGAAAAAAAATTAACAAGTTAAATAAAATACATTTCTTTAGTTCACTTACCATTACTTGACCCACTCACCTACTCCCGTTGAACAGCTTACTCTCGAACCAATCCACCAGGCACAGGAACCCATAAAATAACAAACCATAAAATAATAAACATTAAAATAAAAATCCAAAACAATCCACAGGTCTTCTATTTGTAATCCATCTTCATCTGTATTCTTATTTCTTCTATCTGCGGCTCTCTTCCGGGGTCTTCTTGTCTTCTACGGCAACGCCCTGGCCTTCTTCTTCTGTAGGAGGTCCTTCCTCCTCGGCGTCTGGCTTCAAAATAAGACGACATAGGCTTTTAAAGGCCTATGACGTCACATTTTCGTCATGGTTCCCACGACCCTGATTGGTCCGTAAAAATCATGTGTTTTGGCCGAGAAAAAAAAACGATGACGTCACTTAAAGGCAATGAAAGCACAGCCAATCAGAATGGCTTTGCTTCAATTGCCTTTAAGATGACATCATTAAAAGAAACATGGCCGTCCTCACATGGTACGGTAGCCAATCAGAGCATGGGAAGTCTATCCCTACTCTGATTGGCTCTAGTACCATGTGACAGGCTTTCAATAACGTCACATCTGTTCTCCCCCAAGCCTCTGTCACATGGTATACTAGAGCCATACATATACTATATGTATTTAATGTATTGATTGTTGTTTATGTATTTAAAATGGGCACATTCACTATTATCCATTTGTAGATAATAGTAATTGTGGCCATTACTATACTGTATGTGTTAAGGGGGCGGGGGGATGTTATTTATTTATAAGTATGTATGTTTTTTGACATTAATTTGGGGGGGGGCACATAATTGGTATTGCAGGCCTGCGGGTAACACCCGAGGGGCCCCGCCGGCCTATATATATATAGATATATATATAGATATCTAACTTAGATAACTTATTATCGGCAGCAAAAATTGCCGATTTGTCCCACTTATCGGCGCTTACTGAATCGGGGTTGGCAAATTTGGCGAATAAATGGCGATAAACGGTTTATCGGCGCTTACTGCATGAGGCCCTAAGACAGAAGAAAGAGTTCTGATAAGGTGTGAGGGGATTGGATCGAGAAGGCATGTAGTAGAGGGAGAAGAGACGTTAGCTTAGAAACGTCCAACTCTGTAAGCAGAGAAAAGGAGTCAAGATTGGAAGGAGATTTATTTAGAAGCAGAGAGGAGGGGGAAGGGACACAAGGAATCTCACTCTTTATTGAATCCACCTTGCCTTTAAAGAAGTGGACAAAGGCTTGAGGAGAAGTGACGGAAGGATAGGAAGTGGGCGGATGTCAGAGGAGGGAGGAAAATATAGCGAAAAGATGGCATGCATTTGGATTTGTGAGTGGTGATGAGTGAGGAAAAGTATTATTGTTTGACCTTAGAGAGATCAGAGTTAAGACAGGAGAGAAGAAATTTATAGTGACAAAAATTAGTGTGAGAGGTGAGAAGTGCAAAGGGAGTCTGTTTAGCCAAGGCAGAGGGTTAGAGGGATGGGTGTGCCAGATCCTAGAAGAGGCACATACTTTAGATCAATAGAGAAGGAGAGAGTTTGTAAGAATTGACAAAATTGTCCGTTTTAAAGGAAGGTGAGATAGAACAGAGGTTAGAGTTTAGGGTAGATGACAGAGCAGAGAGGTCAATGGAGCGACTGTTCCAAGAGTAGCGAGTAGAACTTGTAGGAGGGAGGTGAGGGGAATGAGTGGGGGTGAATGATAAGAGATGATGGTCAGAGAGCGAGAGGGAGGGAGATAGAGAAATCAGATAGGGAACATTTTTTAGTAAAGAACCGGTCTAAGTAGTGACCATCCTTGTGGGTTCTTGAATTGGTCAAGTGGTGGAGGACAAAGGAGGAGGATAAAAACAGAAGGCGACATGCACAGAGACTGAGGGATCATCAATATGACAGTTGTAAAAGAATAGGAGAGTCAGAGGAGAAAAAGAAGGAAAGACAGAATTCAAAGTCAGAGAGGAATATGGATGTAGAGGATGTAGGGGTAAGTGTTCTGTAGATCGTGGCCACCGGGGGTGAGATTTTTTGGGGGGTGCGGCAGTTACAGATGCCCCGCGCTTTTCAGCGCATGGCCTCTGTAACTCACTTAGCTGAATTCAGCAGGCTTCGGGCGAAGCGTCGCCATGGCAATGCGGCATCAAATGAAGCCACCGAGTAACATAATGTCACATGACCCCGCGGCGTTATTTGACCCCGGATTAAAGGTAAGGGGGGGGGGCACGACACTGGGGGAGAGCAGGCAGGGGGGCGCAGCGCAGAACATTTGCGCACCCCTCCCCTAGATGACTGCCATGTGTTGAGAGAGAGAGTGTAAGAAAGCTGGACAGGTGAACCTCAATGAAAGAGATGGAGATATAGGAATACCAGCTTTAACCCATGTATCTTCGAGCATGAACTCGATGAAGAAAACAAGGTTTTTTGGTAATGTAGGTAAAAAGTCTTAAGATTTTATGCTTTGGGAGTCAATAACTTTCTGTTAGCATCCCAATTCATTTTATGACCTTTGATCCTGCTACTGTAGCACATAACATTACAATAACGTAGATTTGTCTTATGGTGTTTCTTATCATTCTAAATTTTCCAAAACATTTGTTCCTATTTTGGACAGAGTCATTTTGAGATTTGCATCATTTAGATCTCTCTGCAAACGGTTTATTGTAACCCTTTTTCTTGCGAGAAGGTTAATAAAACCTTTTGCAAAGCAATGCGCTGCTGACTCTTCTTGAACTGGGAGGATTAAAGCCAATTTAATACACCAATGAGTTCCATCATGAGAAAAGGTTTATACTGTTTAAAGTGCTTCTTTACATGTAGTGACTAGTTCAGCAAGAGAAAGATGAGTCTGTGATACAAACGATGGAATGCAAATGAAATCCTAATTTCCACTCTGAGAATTGAATAATAGTCTGACAAATACGGACAAAATAGCTGTTTGAAGACATCAAGCCAGACAATTATGTTTAATATACTATCGTACACTTAATGGAAAGATAATGCAGTTTCATCACTAAACATTAATCTTGCTAAATGTTGACAAATTAAATAATACATAATACTGTAGCTTGTAGCGTAGTTATTTACGAATGTAGTTTTTACTTGCGGAAGCATTACACAAATGTGTATAGAACTGAAGTAGAATTGAATTGATATTGATTAAAAAGTATAACATAATAGTAAATGTCTGCAGCAATATATGTTTATGTATTGTTTATTTTACTGTTATGAATAAAAGTTCAGATCCATTTCAAACAACTTTGAGGTGAAACACAAGGCAGTCCAAACAGTCTCAATAACTACAATTTCAATTTTTCTTCTACCCAATTTGAATTAGAAATAATAAAATTAGCATGTAATCACAGAGGCTTTATTACCAATTGCTATCATGGAAGAAACCAAAGTCATTTTAAAAGTGGTGAAAAGTCTAAACAAAAAAGTGCTAAAGGTTAAAAATAAAAATAAAAAGCAATGAGCATATTATGAACATTCCTATCAAAGGCTGCTTCTTAAAAATAAATAAAAAGTGATCACAAATCACATGTTTTACAGCGGCCAGGCAAATACTAGGATGCTACACAATATTCCAAACACATTTCCTCTGTAATTTCACTGCAATATCCAATCCAAGTATGTTATTTGATAACATCTCAAAGATATGCTTTTTTTCCAGTTCAACATCTCAAAGACACGTTATTTCCAGTTTAAATGCCACCTGTCGTTTTTTTTTAGAGTAACCATTAACAACATTGTATTTGATAACATCTCAAAATATTCCTATTACCAGTTCATGTCACTGAATCCAGTGTACACACTGTAAAACAAACAATGCTCCCTCACCCAGAAAAAAGCTAAAACGGCTATTTCTTAATTGTAATCCCAATCTTTCTGTAATCAATCTTTTTTTCATAAAAAAATAGGTATTTTAGTTTGAAAATGTAACGTCTTAGATTATGGTAATAGCGACTCGCTTTTAGGATTCATTGTTGCTAATGCATTATCTGGTTTATGTATAGTGTGATTTGTCAGTCAATATTCTACAACATTGTATTTTGTATAGTTTGAATAAAACAACCACTTACTTTGAAGTCATGGATCTCCTATCTGAACTAAACTTTGAAAGTCACATTATTTATGCAATGCTGTTAAACCTTTTTCAGGAACATAACATTTTCATTTTAACGTTACCGTTATCGTAAATGTTTATGCAAAAAAAATACATTTTCAGATTAGGGAATTGTTTATAACAAGATTAATGTGGCTCAAAATGTAATACCAATTTATTTCCTAAATATCATGAGAATATGATCACCCCAACCAAAGAAAAAATAGTTAGTTAAATTAATTGTTATTGAGTAAGATAAATGACAACTTAAGCTATAGAAATATTGTTGAGATAATTAGTGTCCCTTGTGGATGTCCTATTAGTATGCATTCTCATGGGCCCGGTTATGAAAATGAATGGATTTATATAGGAAGAGACAGAGCTTTTTTTCACATCCATACAGAATTCTCTTGTCAATATTGTAACTTGATTACTTTTTTGCTGTAATATAGCTCCTCATATGATTCTCCCACCACTTAAAATCCTTGTTATCGCCATACTTAGTTTAATGTAGATCGTTATTTTTATTGCATCTTTGTCAATCCCTGAGAATAGTTAGGGAAAATTACCATTAGCTTTTTAGAGGATAATAGTACTTTTAAAAATAGCAGAAAGGTCATTATATTCTACAATATGTTGTCCTATTGCTTGAACTTTAAATTGTAATATGCTTGTCTTCTCATTTCCCTTTCTTCCTCTGAAATGCTGGTGTGCATTGATGTTACCTCAGGTAATTAAATGGTATTAACATTAGCCGGTAGTTACGAAGCTGCAATGCAGGACATCTCTCCTGATCTCGCGGAAACTGCCATTCAACTCATGCGCAACTCATGCGGGCGTGATGTGCGGCCCAAACGGCCGCGATGTGAGGCAAAATGACTTCATGACTCCCATGCCATTGTCTCTAACTTTTCCTTTACCATCCATGCGTATTTATTTATTTCTGCGAGACATATTGATGTGAAATAGCTTTGAAAAGCTCTTTATTTTTCCTTTGATTAGGTATTGTATACTGTACGCTCTTAGCAAAAGTGCGATGAATGTTATATTTTATAGTATTTTGTTGCTTAGAACTTATATTTTCCTCGCTTTAGAAATATCATAAATGAAGAGGCACAAGTTATAATTCTGCTAGATAGTTGTGTCAAATCATGAATTAATGAAGATATTACGGTATGTGCTAGTAATTTGAACATTTCTTACATACACTCAGTTTAAAACATAAACCCTCCCCTGACTGTCTGGCAGGAAATCATGTTTTTCAGCTAATTAGTAGAGAAGAGAAATATGTTTTCTCCTAATAGCCTCTTATTAAATTATATTAGCAAAATATAAAGTATTGTGCGATTCACATCACTTATTTGTTCCATTCTGGGCACATTCTTTATTTCATTGTTCCAGACTTCGCATGTTCTTTTGCTCTCATTTATTTATTATTGTTTTTTCTCACTTTTATTGCATTTAATTGCAATAATTAATATATATAATGTTGACATTGCCGTTTAATATCCAGAAACTATAAATACATTTGCACATACAGAAGCAGCGGCCATTATTAGAACATTTCACGCGTTGTATACCTCGGAATACCCATGTCATGCCGCGTGATTTCTTCCAACCGTACCGCCTTAAGATGCGTGTTGACTCGTGTTTTTATCGAGTGCAGAAAATGGCATTTTAGTGTTCTGGTTTTTAAACACCTGCAAATTGCCACAGTAGAACAGAACTGTACACATTGCAATTTATTCATTTCTGCCACTTATACGCGAAGAATTGCACCCAAAGAAACAGAATCCATGAAATTCAAAGAAATCAACCGCGGTAAACACAGTTGTGCCTGGTGTGATTGGCGGCGTGAATGCCGCATGGAAGGCAGCAAAGCACATGACAATGGCTCCGTGAAATGTTTGAATAACGTCCGCTGCATCTGTATAGGGGGCGATTCACTAAGAAGATTGTGAAATTTGTAATCCCACAATACAAAATGAAGCCAGACATGGGAATCACTAAGAAGTGAAGCGCATTTGGTTAGGTGCGGGCAAAATTATGCCCGATCTTGCAAGCTGTTTTTTTCCCCCTGCTATCGTGCTTAAAATTTAAAGCGCGATAGCTAATTTGAAAAAAAAAAAAAACTGCCTGTAAGAGCTTCATGGAGACACTGTGTCTCTTACAGGCGATCGTACAGTATACATATACATTTGAATACTAGTGTACATCCAATAACGGAGCCTGTATCTCATAAAGTAGGGGGTCCCCAAAGCTAAAACCAATGTGGTTCAGCTCAGGAGACACCCTGCTCATGTACACTAGTATCAAAACACACATATCAATAAAAAATAATTCATTACCGTAGCGGATAGACTAACTAGTGATAGGCGAAACTGTCAAAATTCGATCTGCGGATTTTCTGCACTGGTTTTACCAAAATCTCATCCTCATATGGAAATCTGAAGGTGAATTGGGCACTACAAAATCAATTTGATAAATTCTACCTTCATTTTGTGGAATCTGCCATCGGATTTAATCTTAAATCCAATTCTGTATTCATAGAAATCCATTTGCTGATGTTGAATCCCTGAAATATAGGGAGAGAGACCAATTGTAGATGAGTCCCAAGTTCTGTATGTAGTGTATGAGAGTAAAGAGAAACTAACATAGCACAAATCAATCGTATAAAAAAGATTTAGAAAACGCACTTACAATAGTGCCATTAAAACAGGGCATTTAACACATGAATGTGTAAGCAGGATCAATACACCGCAGTATCTCTCGTCACCTTCTCTTCGTTAGATGTGTCTTGTAATCGACTGGGACTTGGTGTGGGCTGTGTTCCGTCGGAACTGTGACATCACACGCGCCCCACTTCTCGCTCTGGTTCTCGCAATAGGATGCCAGGTGGGAGCTGCTCAGTTTTGATCTCCTGTGTGAGAACATTGAGGCACACGGTCCCCCAAATTGACAGGTGCTGCAGAGCATACAATCCAACAGCATGTAATAAACTGTTTGTATATTTGCAAATACATCCGGGTGTTTAAGGATTCAGAAGCATTGTAGAGTTGAGCTTAAATAATGAAATAAAAACCCCTAGTTGGGAAGTGGTCTGGCGTTGACAAAGAAGGGATGACCGGGGGAAGTCCTTAAACCAACCCCGGACCCCATACATAAAGTCCCGCACTAAATGAAAACCAATTCACCTGGGGAAGCTCCAATGTAGTAATAAATAACTTACTGAGGTCTTGAATCCATCCGGAGTGGCGTGCTTCTAGCTGTGTAGTAATGCAGGAAGAACGGCTTCCACCGGAGGGGAGAGACAGCGGGCACTGCTACGCAAAAAATGTTAAAGGCTAGACTGTGCTGAATGCAAAAATAACTTTATTAAATCATAAACAAAAATGGATAAAAGAGGGGGAACGGACCCCCCCGCAGCTCTAATGCGTTTCACCCCTTAGGGCTTTGTCAAAGAGTAGCAATACTCGATACACAGTCTCTGGTATTTAGGAGGCTGTGTATGGAGTATTGTTACTCTTTGACAAAGCCCTAAGGGGTGAAACACGTTAGAGCTGCAGGGGGGGTCCGTTCCCCCTCTTTTATCCATTTTTGTTTATGATTTAATAAATTAATTTTTGCATTCAGCACAGTCCAGCCTTTAACATTTTTTGCGTAGCAGTGCCCGCTGTCTCTCCCCTCCGGTGGGAGCCGTTCTTCCTTGATCTCCTGTGTGTCTGAGCATGACAGAGGACTCTCTACTCTACGCGTTTCGCCTGGGTGTAGACTGCGGCTTCGTCAGGAGTGTCCTTCAGAGAGTCTTCAGCCACAGCTGAATTAAAAACCCCTGCCTTTTTACATCCAGCATCTTGTTAGTAGGCTGTGTATAGAGCTAATGAAGTATATACACAGCCATACAAATGGGTAATAATACCAAATCAGTTATTTGCATGCTTTGTACTACACTCTGATACTTGGCAGATACTGATACTATCGCCAATTTTTATCACTTACCCCAGTCTGGCACTGGGCCTATTTTGATTATGAACAGTTTATAATTGCCATTATATACAGAGGCAAGATAACACTATGCAACCTATAGTAGAATATGGGAGAACAATACTTAATATTAGCAATGTTGAACATATGTATATATTAACCCATTTACAGCCCAAGATGCAAGTTAGTCATGTTCATAATTCCTTCTAAGGAGTTACTATTTGCACATATGGATATTATACTTTTTTTGTTGTCCTTGTAGGGTGTTTATGTTGCATGTTGACCCCTTTGGTATCTGAAGCCTTTCCATGTGATCATGGGCAAATTGCCCTATCGGCGATCTGGGTTGCACTGGTGGAGCGGTTGGTCTGTGTGGTGGGCCGGTGCTGCAACTCTTCAGTAACAGTGGCTGGCGGTTCCCCAGCTCCCTAACCACCTGCCATACTCTCCCTCCTCCTGTCAGCACAGGGATCCAACTTCCGCCTGACTGGTGGAGGATGCTGCACAGACACTGGACTGCTTCTTACCCCCAAGGTGTGTGTCTTACATGTGTCCTACCTTCTCCAGAACGACCATTCTCTTGCAGCGCCGGGTTGTCATGGCGACCCAACATCAAATGATGCCACAACGCGTTGCCATGACAACGTGACTTCACACAATGGCGCAATGTCATGACGGTGCGACGCTGTAGGAATCGTCCTGGTCCATAAGTACCTACAATCTGCCCCTGCTTCTGATGCATTAGTTTTTTGAGGCTATTTAGCAAAGCAGAATTAGGTGAGCTGAGACCTACCCTTTTAAGGGAATGTATCAGTAACACTATATAATTCAATACCTTTATTGAACATGTAGCTGTAAAATAATTGATCTCAGACATCAAAGGGTTTAAATAATTTCTGCCATAGGATTATAAACCCTATGATGGAAAAATGTGGTATCTCCCACCCCTCCACAATTGCATCGCTAGCACTGATTAACACTGATTTCTATGAGTTTTTGCTATTTGTATAACTAGAGCTATCAAATGTTAATTCAATGCACTTTCATGCATGCAAATAAGATTAATATTGTTACCCTTTAAAAAAAAAAAAAAAAAAAACTTAGTGGAAACAGTAATACAGTAATTCTAAAAAAATATTGCCACAATCCCATTTCTTAATAATGCAATTTTTTTTTAAATGCAACTACAGTATATTAACCTCTATTTAATCTAGCCCTATGTTTCTAGGCAAAAATTGTGCAACATTGGTGCATACAAACTGTACCACATGTACAGATGCAGCCAGACTTACTGTTCTTGGTGCCGCACAACACAAAGTGTAAATCTCCGGCATTTACAGTATTTGCAAATTGCAGCTCCCTTGCTAATAGCGAGTATAAAAGGTGAAGATATTCAGTGCGCCACCTGCTGGACACACTTACTGAACTGCAATAACATAAATAACTGCACAAATAATGCTGCTGGCTGACCGTAGCCAAGACGCGGACAGCAAAGCGTTCACGCGGCTGTCATCTTGCGCCTTTTCGCTGTCACATGGACAGCAAGTCTGGCTACATCTATATGAAAGTAATAAAATCCAGTTGAATGCAATACAATTTGTTTCTGTGCCCCATAATTCTACCACTTTTGCTTTTAATCCCAATTAAAGATTGCTGCTGTCACAGGGTGTCATTCGATAAACTCCATTACAGTCTAACACACCCAGTAACTCCCATTCAAGTCAATAGGTGTTAACACCTGTTCTGGAGCGTTAACCCGTAACAGAGCTTGATCAATCTCTATCATAAAGCGTCGCAGTTCTCAGATGTAAAACAGAGTGTAGCCAGACCTAATTTACAACAGGAAGTTACTCAATGGCACAGCTGCACAGAGCTCTTAATAAAAGCTGCCCCTTTACTCAGTTTACTGAAAACAATATTTTGCTTGGTTATTCAACATTTAATGATGAATTATTACCATAACTACTGTACAACTCAACTTTGTGTTGAGCATGTACTGCCCTCATTTATTTCTACTTGATAGGAGATGGCCAGATTTGTATTTTATTTTGAATGCTGAAGAGTCTTTTATTTTAGTGACCGGCTAATGCACTACAGTACATTTTACATTTCAATGTCAACATATATTTAAGGACAGTATTCCAGCAGCTGCTGTAATAAGTTGCATGTACAAAAATGAGAGACTAGCACAAGATGAAGGAAACAACATGTGACGGAATTGCATTAGTAGCTTCCTTATTACGGACACCCTTCCTGCACTATTTTGTTACTAAGCAACAACATTCTCATATTTAGAAAACCTTAATGTGAGTGGCAGAGCAATGTTATAATAATGCTTAATATAACTTTAGTATCCCCTTTGCTGCTATTTCCAAGCCTTTCCAGCGGCAGATTAGGGATAATTAGAATTGGAGTGAATGATTCTATAGTGCAATCACATCATGAAGAACAAATAAAGTATTGATGGTGATGATCCCATTGACAGTCATTTAATATGCAAAAGCCACTAAAAATGATTTGAGTTGATAAGAAATGTGATGCTAAACATGTATTGTGCCCTGTTATAACTACTAATGATCAGCTTATAGCAATACATTATGTGTATCAATTATGGATATTAGGCATAACGAGTCATGTTCAAACAATCAAACTCTTAACAACTATGCTGGATAGACACAAAGGAACATAATAATATCCAAAAAGTACATCGAGACTGCGATAGTGATCAGTTAAGTTTCTTTGATGGTTTGGAAAATCAAACAATGTGTTTGTTTAACCCCTGCAGTACAGTTCTAGATTCTTATATCATTTATCTAGGCTCTCGGGTTGATGGTGAGTATGATGCTCAGATTGTAATTATACTGTATGCTGACGGTTTAAGTCTTGATCGTGTTCAGAACTTTCAAACATGGTGTACTCTGAGGGAGTCAGTTGTCAAAGTCTCCCAGCTGCAAATTTGGTTATAAAATACTTTGCCAGATTTATCAAATAATGAAATCCCATTTCAATGGTACAGAAGGTGGACTTTGAAAACAACATCCCAGTTATCTCAGCAATATGGTTACTAGATGTTTGATTTTACCAATCATGTCCTCTTTTTGGTGCCCTAAAGTTGTCCAGGCCGATTTCAGGCTGAATGCCATTTTGTCTGTGTTTGCAATACTTCTTAATAATACGTCTGATGAAGGCACGGCATCATGGTGCATGGGTGGCACCTCCTGGGTCACTAATAGGCAGCAGCATGATAGATAAAAGCACATTTCACGGAGCTACAGTGCATTAAGGATATCGGATAATATTTTAAGTACAAACTTACTACAGAATATACTTACTGTAACAGAATTGTATTTTTAATTGAAACACTGATTTCTAATTCGGTATAACTTTAAGTAAAACCCATCTGTTACAGATAATGAAGCTTTGGTGATAAATGCACTAGATTCAGCATTAAAAACATATACCCGTAGAAAACATTGAATTGTATTTCTTTCATGCTGTATTTACTGTATAGCACTTTGTTTGATCCAAATTTGCTACTTTTTTTCTCCTGAGAACCTTTGATACATCATAAAATTAACATAGAATTCACCAAAAAATCTAATGGATTACAGTTTATAATTGAGGTTTCATTCACCATTTGAGGGCCAGAGAGGTCACGGTAAGAGAGTACCACGGTCCATCCAGCACTGGCGATCACTTGTCCGCTTCATCACTGCCCCTTCCATTCCACATAATGAACGATCGGCAGAGCACAGAGCACGATCTCCCCTAGAAAAATGAGCGGGGTCTTTAGGACATAACTACTACGTACATAGGGCACCTAAAGTGTTATTGTGCAATTTACCAAATACTTGTGTAGCCGAGCCCCCTCTTACCTCCAGTGCATGGAGGGAAGCTACCAGGTTGATCGGAGCGCTGGAGCTCCGCGGTGGACCCGAAGCATGGGGGCTGCCATTTTAAGTTCTCGTGCATGTGCAGTGTAATGTTGCAGTGGCCATCTTAGGTGGCTCCACAGACACAGCATTGCGGGACTACAAGTCCCAGAGGCCTCTATGAAGAACACTTGTAATGATTAATATAGGCATATGTTTGCAGGTGTGTCCAGATTGTGTATTTTGCCTGATTAAATATTCATATCTCCACATAGAATTGTGCTCAATGAGGTTTGGATTCAAGGCAATCTTCAGTTGAATATCATTGTATGTCCTTATGCTTCAGGCGCCACAATAGATTGGAAAAAAACTCAGAAAGTAGAATCATTAAAGCCTGCATTTGTTCGGCATGTTCATTATTCTGAAGCTCAATATAAAAGAAATACAACAATACTGTACATGTCTGCATTAGGGAAGGACATCTTTGAATGTGGAGAATTTGAATATCTACAAATGTTTAACCGGAATTTAGACTAAAGAACCTTCAGTACCAAACATGATAAAACAAAACTTACAGTGAGCCAGTGTTTTAAAGGTGTAGTATTAATGTATGTTCAATACATATTTATTTTAACACACTGCCTTCACTTATTTTGTCTATCTCCTTATTGCCTTTTTTATTTTACAAGGAAATATACTGTATGATGTGTACAGGACAGCATACATCTATATGCACATAGATGTATGGAATATACTTCTAACCTTTTATTGATAAATACCTTTGCTGACTGAGTGACGTGCAAGAACCCATTGGCACTTGAGGGGTCAATTAAATTCCATTCCGTTTACGACAAAATACATGATTAAAAGCATTGGGATGCTTTTTTCTTTGATAAATCTGGGATATTTTCTATTCACTATTTGTGCTCCAGTTTTGCAACACGGAAACTTTGATAAAGAAACCCGGTTGGAGGTTGAGGATTTCGCCAATGGTGAAACTGCTGTACAAAATTAGGATAATAGACCACAACCTATGACAATCAAAGAAATATGTGGTACTTAATCTCAACAAGAGGGATAGAGATGTTAGTAAGGATAAGGGGGAGAGCGTGAACAAGTGCCCCTTAGGGCCCATCCAGCTGGCTTTTACTGGAAGTATGACACGCCCAAAAGTCGAGCCCAACTTCTGTGTTGGGCTGCAGAAATACAGTGGGAATGAGTGAGAGGGGGGAGTCAGTGTGAGAGAGATTGCAGTGAGTGTGAAAGAGGTTGAAGTGAGTGTGAGAGAGGGATTGTGTGAGATGGGGGAATGTGTGAGAGAGAGGGGGAGAGTGAGTAAGAGATGGGGAGATAGTGAGAGGTGTAAGTGAGTAATAGGGTGAGTGAGAGAGGTAACAGCTAGTGTGACTGAGGGGAAATGTGAAAGAGGAAGGAGTGTGAGAGAGGGGGGAGTGTGAGTGATAGAGGGGAGAGATAGAGGGGGAGAGGGGAAGAGAGACAGGGGGAGTGGGTGAGACAGTTGTGGGGGAAGCGTGAGAGCGGGTGGGAAGTGTAAGAGTGGGTGGTGAGGAGGGGGAAGTGAAAGAGAGAGGAGAGGGGAATAAGAGGGAGAAGAGTGTAAGAGAAAGAGAGAAGGGGCTAGAGGGCCACAAACAAGGGGGCCCAAGTGGAAACTAGTCCTGGGCCCTTGGAAAACTGTTGGCGGCCCTTTAAAGGATGCCTTACAGTACATGTAACAATTCATGAACACATGTATTTGTGAATGTAGGGGAGTAGCTGCTCTCTTCTATTTTTATAGAATACTTTATGTGGAAGTGATGATAAATAGCTTATATGACGTTACAGTTATTGGCTTCTATTTCTTACATTTGAAGCAACTGTTAAAAATAAATGGTATAATGCATCAAAACACTCTTTCTTTGCTCCAAAATTGACTTGGTACAGCCTAAGTCACCTTAAAACTTGCCCTATGTTTTGACGCAGATTGAGTGAGAAAAGGTGACACACAATTTGATACATGTGCAAGATAAAATTGCACAATTTGCATTAATTTTGCTCCAAAATTACATGGAACCAACCCACACTAAAATAGTGTACGATTGTTAGCTCTCCATGGAAACGATTCCTTTTCTGAATTCATTCTTTTGTTTGATCAATTTAAGATAAAAATAGTGATATATTATATGCTGCATTAGATATGTGGCTGGCACCGTAAAATAGAAATACACATAGATCCATGCTCATTGCCTCTTTAATGCAACACATTCTCTTGCAATTATTCTGAACATTAAAATCATGGAAAGAAAACATCAGACTGGGAAAATCTTTTGTTTTCCTTTTGTTAGTCTAATCTACATACCAAACATAGAAGATCATAGGGCGCTCATAGCACTGACTGTCTGTGAACACACAAATCACATTCACAGCACAATGGGTGCTCAGGTGCTGGAGGCTGCGATATTACAACAGTTTGTATCATATTTTCATTGTAATAATTCTGCTTTGTAATTGCCCAATTGAAACCTAGCGGTTGGTGTCACAAGCCCTACAAAAAATGAGTTATTGCAGCAACACAAAGCCACTGATAAATTGGCCCCAAGAGGTCCTTTTCAATGACTAAAGTTTTAATAGAGAACAATAGAGAACTTTTCTGAATAATTGTTCAAACCCTATTCTCAACTTGCATGTGTTGTTTTATGCCGTCTGTGCACAAGAAAACATGACTGACATTAACCTTATGGACAGTAACATCTATTTGTGAAGATATAACAATAAAGTGAGGCAATGTGTTTACTAAAAAAGAAAGGATACGGATGACAGAAGGGATCATAATTTATAAAATAAAGCACAAAACAGGTGCAATTTATGTGTCTTGTTAGCTAGGGAAAAATAAACAAAGAAAAGTCTTCTGAGAGATGTCCAATATAAACCAAAGGAAAACATGTCTCAACGCAAAGGAAAATGTGTTTTGGAACAACTGCTCAATGTTTGTTCTCTTTGTTGCACCATACAGTATGTAGCAAAGTGTTTTGCAAAGCTCTTTATATCTGGCACAGACTGTTGTACAGAGAGGTGCCACCTCAGATCTACAGTTTTGGCACATGATCTCATTATAATATATGTAGCAGGTAACTCCACCTATGGTACACACGGTGCAACATTGTAACAAAGTGCTTTGACATATTGATGCAAAAAGGGCACAAAGGGAAAATGTCACTTTACCCCACTTTAGCAGCAAAGTTGCCTTAGTAATTAGCTTCCTTGGTGGGTGATGTGTGAAAAGGGGAGTCACACATTATAATTTCCCAACAAAACGGTTATTGAGGCAGTATCACCAGAGTTTTGTAGCTAAGACACTTTCATACATAACTTGAAATTGATGAATGTGTCAAAATGTGCCCCGCAAATATTTAGCAATTTGTTTTTTTAAATATTTGCTTCACCCATGTATATTCACCTGCAAGGTTTTTGTCAACAAATGTATGTGAATATATGAAATTTCACTTTTGATCAGGCCCTGAAATATAGGTTTAGTGGGAGAGAAAGTCCTAATTTACTAGAGTCCCAAGGCACAGGTGTCTCTGCATGTGTTTTTTGGGGGGATATATATATACAGTAGCACTAAGTACTAGCAAAATAGGTCTCTCCCTTGCTCCGATTTCCAGAGACCAAGTATATTTTGCTGTATAGAAAATGGTGTGTTTGTTAAGCGTTTATACATGCACAGGCAACCTGTGTGTGATGAGCAGATTATGTTCACTCAGTGCAATGCAAACAAAATCAGCCAATTGTTCTTGCAGATGTAGTAATACTTTATCCCTCTGGTACAAATCAGGGCCTAACCCATGCTGGCAAATCGCCTTTCACAGCTGTGACTGTTTCTTCCTGTCAACAAAGGTCTCGATTCTGGCTCTTCTGTTTCCTCTATCCAGCCATTTTATATTTCCTAATTAAAGGGTTGTGAATTATAGAGAACATTAACATTGTTGCATTATACATTTTTAAATATGCTTGTATATTTGCTGAACAATTTAATTTAAGTATTATTGTAACTTTTACTAAAAGCAGTGGAAAATGTAAAAAAAAAAAAAAATTATGACACCCTTATTAGGGAACGTGATACTAAGGGCCTTATGCAGAGAGCATAGAATTTTAAAAATGGCGAATTTCATAAAAAGTAGCTTTTTTGGAGAGTTTTATTCTCCATATGCAGAAAAGTGCGAATTCTGCTATGTTTAACATGGATGCGTGTGGCGAGTTTAAATTGGCGAGATGCGCGCTTCAGAAACGTGTAAAAACAAAATCGCGCCTTTTTTTCCCCCTTTACTATAGGCGGCGAGCGCCATCTTGCCATATTTTCGTGGCGCGGCAAAAATGCGAGAATCGCGCCTTTTTTTGGTGCGAACAGCTGCTACTTGCCGTTCGCACCTCTCTGCATTCGGAGAGTTTTAAAAATGGCGCGATGGAGGTTCTCGCCAGCCGCGAGGCGAGTTTTAAACATAGAAATAAAAAAATGGCGCGTTTTTCGCAACTCGCCATTTTATGCCGTTTTCTGAAGGAAATTGAACAAAAAATGGCGAGTTTTGAAATAACGATGCTCTCTGCATGAGGCCCTAAACCAACTGATATTCTGTGCAACTTTCTGCTGCTGTGTGGCACATTGTGCTCTTCCCGTTTTGATATGCGACCAAATCTTTCTTCGAGTCTGTATGTATTATTCGGTATTAAACAATCTGCAAACTTGATTTATCTGGCTCAAGCTCTGGTGACATCAAAATATAATTATAGCCTATATTTATTAAGTCGTTTTCTGTCACAGGACACCATTCGTTGTTTAAAGACACTTAATAGCCCATTGAAGTATGCTTTAAGGTGTCTGCCACTGCTGAAATGTGGCTTATGACAATACTGTTTAATAAATGTGGCCATTTATGTTTTTTATGTTATGATAACATTAAATAGGGAAATACCATTAGATTTCAGAGGAGAATAGCATCATCATAACACGTTGCACGCACTGTAATATAGATAAACCCCATAATGGGATAAGATTTGCTATCCTTTCCTTAACATGTTATTATTATTATTATTTATTGTAAAGCGACAAACATATTCTGCAGCACGGTACAATGGGGTACAGAGATTTGATAGTTACACAAACAGAGTTACATAGAAATACACATAAGGACAAACATGCACAAACAAATACAGATAATGGAGGTAATGGAGGCCCGACTTCTGCGGCGAACCGTCTAGAGGGAATGAGGGACAATGTTGAAACAAAAGGTAAAGCAGCTGCTCATTCTTGGATGGAGTATACATCAGGTTGGAGTATGGTCCAGCCGGATAGCTGATCCAATTAAGGATTGAGGGTGGGGATGTTAGGGGGTATTATTTAAAATGGAGATTGGTCCAGCCAAAAAGGTGGTCCAAACGGGGTTGGAGGGGGAGGGGGAAATTGGATGTTAGGAGTATGCCAGATAAGCTTCCTTGAGTTTTCAGGGAGTTTCAAATGTCTGAAGTTGGGGTAGCGTCTGATGGTACCTGGTAGGGAATTACAGAGATAGGATGCAGTATGGGAAAAGACTTATAGGTGGGAGTGAGAGATGATAAGGCAGGAGGAAAGGCGGATGCCATGGGCAGAATATAAGGGATTTTTAGGTATGTTTGGGAAAGAGGGCTGAGATGTGAGGGGGGACTTATCAGTCAGAGAGGGTTTTACATTTGATTCTAGAGGAAATGGGAAGCCATTGTAAGGATTTGGGTAGTGGAGCAGCAGAAGAGAGTGGTGAGTGAGGTTTATGAGTCTGGCAACAGCGTTTTGCAGTTGGGATAATCGTACAAGGGAAATGCAAACTTGGAGAAGGTTGCAGTTGTCAAGTCAGGACAAGATGAGCGAGTGAATTATGATTTTATATGCATCATGAGTGAGAAAAAGGCGTATAGTGAGAAAGGATGACAAGACCTTGTGAGAGACTGAATGGGAAGAATGAAGGAGAACAGAGAGAAAGATGACCTAGACTTAGACAGCGGGCTTGAGGTGTTGATGAGATTTTTGTGTTATTTTCAGTGAGGGAGATTTTGGGTGTAGGGGTGTATCAGGATGTATACAGTAGAAACCTCAGAGCTAACATGGAAACCCACAAAAGACAGGAGACCAAAATACATAAAAACTGATAGGGTTTACTCTTACACTAAAGTAAATAAGACTGGGAAAACAAAATGGGGTCTGAAAAGTGTGCAGAGCTACATGCAAAATGCTATGGTGGCTAAGGTAACAAACAAAGACCAGAGGAATATAGTACTAGGGGAAATAACAGGACAAACTAAGATTAGTTGCAAGCATTGCAATGCTACATGCAAAAATCTGTGTCCCTTTAGAGTACAGATAAATACAGTGACAGGCAACGCATTTTTTGGCAAATGCTTGTTTTTAATTGATTGTTATTTTTTCTATTTCTGTTTATTGTTAGGATTAAATTGTTTGGAATTTGGATGGCTTGTTTTTAGTACATTTTAGGATTGATTAGAGTTTTAAATTAATTAATTGTTTTGTTGGCTAGTGGTTTTATTTATTTAATTGATTTGTTCGCTAGTGGTTTTATTTATTTTATTTATTTAATTGATTGGTTGGCCATTGATTGATTGACATATTAATGGGTATCAGCTCCGGAGACTCTCTGCATCAATCTGATGCAGGAAAAATACAATTTTTTTCTAAGTCCTCTCCCGCTGCCTTCTCAGCAGGTTCTCCCCAGCTTCATGACAACTTTTCCTGGCGTGAGGCTTTTGGGAGAAACTCGCCATTCTAGAGCCACGATTAGCCTCGATAAACTGATCGAGGCTACTATAATTACACGAGTTTCAGAACCTGCCAATAAGTGGCTTATCGCCGCTCACCCAGCGATCTGTTTTGGACGGCTTAAAAAATGGCCGAATTATGTCTTTATCGCCCACTTATCGAGGCTTGCAGAATAGCAGTAGGCATTTTGGCTGAAAAGGCCTCGATAAGTGGGTTATCAAGGCTTATAGAATAGGTCCCATAGAGTTCTCAAATTAACAGGTGAAGTAGAGGATGAGTAGTGACATGCAAACCTTAGTATAACCACCTTGAGCTGGATGGAGGTGATTATTAAAGTGCAACGCGTACCCTTGCTTGGCAAGGGAGAAGGCAGTGTTATAGGATGAGCATATGAATATATAGTGGTGGAAATCTGATTTAAAGTGGGATTTCCTGCAGTAATGTTTCACAGTGTGTGAGAAGTTTTGGAGTTAGTGGTTAAAGTGTGTGTGCCATGGCTGTGGCTTGGGGGTGACTTATGTTCAAGCTTATACAGCTGGTCCTCGCTTATCCGACGTAATGCGTCCCGCAAACCGCCGATAACGGACCGTTGGATTGTGGGTTCATGTTAATCCGCTGCGGTGAGCATAGGATAAGCAGTACCGATATTGGATAATGCGTCCAGCGGACTGCATTATGCGGCGTCAGATAAGGCATTCGACGGAATGTGGGCTATCGGATACGGAGGTCCATCTGAACTTCAAAACAATCACATGAACCCCCCACTAAAAATGCCTAACATTACATTGACAGACAAGACATTTAAGATACAAGCACACTGTTGTGTGACACGCATAGGAGGGTTCACACCTCCTTTCTTGTAATGTTTGATAGACAATAAATATTTTTCCATTTTTATTCACCTGTCTCCCTGGGTAGTGTGCTGCCTTGTGCATTTTTTGCACACTAATACCTAACCTATAACATACCAGTTTTAGACTATAGTGCAGGGACGGGGGATTAATCCTTTCCAGAGGAGGTTAACAGATTATTCAAATGTGGTTCAAACTAGATTTAGACAAATAGTGGAAATTCAATATGAAAGAGTTTGGATCAAGTTTTATTTCAAAAGGTGTAGCTCCTCTTTGCACCAAATGCATACTCTAACAGATATTAGATATGTTGTTGATGAGTTTGATAAAATATTGTTTTACTGTGCATTGGCAAAAATTATTTGTTTAAAATTGGGGGAAAGAAGCACCTTCTCTTTTTAATTTTCCACCCTATTTTGACCTTCTATTTTCCAGTGCTATTTCTCTGCCCAAATTGCATTTTTATGTACCATGATAATAAAATGAGATACTTTCTTCACTACAGTTTAATATTTCTTATAGCTTTGCTTCATGTTTAGAAAACAATTATCTTGCTTTGAAGAATACCTGACCCATGTCATATAGTTGATATGACCTATAAAAGTGCACTGACATTTAGATTTAGTTAGAAATGAATTTGCAAAGTAATACTAGTGATTGGAGCACAATGACTGATTAGTAGAATATTTCTGTACCCCAAACAATTATCACACCCTTCAATGCATTCAAAGCATACAACAGGTATTAAAATCCTCTTACTTTTCTATCCCCTTATTGTCATAGTGAGCTATTTGTGCAGTATACAGTATAGAGTTTGTCTGGGTCTAATTGCATTATCCCACCACAATCATATTTAAAATATAAGCATGATGGTACAGTATGCAAATATTGTCATAATATCTCCAGTAGACAGCTGGATATACTAAAGGCAAACACGAATTAACGCCAAATTACTTCATCACATGTAATGCACTAAAATCTGATACCTTGAAGTATCAAGAATTTTTTGTCATGGACCCTGGATTTATGAGTCCTCTGCCTTTCTGTGCCACCGGTGGGACTTTATTTTAGTCTCTGTTGGCTGCATCAGCTCATCTGTACAGTACTTCCATTAATTGTTTCTATTTTAAATAACATATACTGTATAAATAGGTATGCGCCTGGAGTGGTTATATCTATGTGCCTGTGGGGTTGGAGGGAGTTATGTTACCCTGAGGAGGGAGGAAAGAAGGTAATTGCCTGGTAGTAAAACTATGGACCTGTGTGACATTGAGGGCCACAACAGAGTAAGGGTGGGAGGGTGAATAGAGTGTGCTTACCTGCAACCATGGAGGATGGAGAGGGCCTGCTAAAGGCATAACAGCGGGGGCCTGCACCACTGAGGGGGGCAGTTGTAGTGGGCCCACAGAGGTACCCATCACTGGGGGACACAGGCACAGTACCCAGGCCTCCTGGCTCAATGGGCCCAGGACAGTAGTTCTAGCTGTCTCCCCCCTGCCGACAGCTCTGATGCTACATGGAATCCCCATTTTTTCCCGGACCCCAACATTTTACTGCTCTAGGTAACTGCCTAGTTCTCCTAGTGGTTAAACTAGTGACCCTGGGGGAAGGGAGCTTCTCAGTGCTCACTGTAAGGAGGAAGCACACTCCTCAACAAAGGTCACCTGCTACGCTCCTCCCACCAGCAATCAGTGATCGTTGGAGGAGCTGATCTTCCTAGTAGCCTGCTACATAGCTCCACATGTAGGAATGTGCATTTAGTGTCACATTTTCTATTTGCATATTTAAATGTATCTATTTGCTTATTTAAAATAGCTGCATTCCCAGGTACCTCGGTGTGTTCACAGGTACGGTATCTCTCCACGTGCAAGATAGATAACTGGATTTGAAGGAATAAAATATGCGTCACCTCTCCAGCAAAAGCTCTAATATATTTCAGGGTCTGGATGAAATAGCCATATGTTACTTTCACCAAAAAACGGCCTAATTTTGCACGATTTTCTTGTACAGTCTACTTTGATCTTTTCACAAGCAATGTTTTGATTTCCTCTACATTATCTTTTTCAGGTTTGATTTCATAACTACTTTAATGTAGATATTAAAACGAAGAGAAAAAGGGGGGAGCAAAGGATTAGAAGAGATTGACCTATATTACCAGTACTGAGATGACTTCATGGAATATCTAGCTGTTTAATAAAGGTGTGGTGATGAATTGACAGTAGTTTGTAGTCAAATACTCACACGGCCCTGTGTGAGCACATATGTATAAAGGTATCTTGCTTCTGGCAGCTACTTCTTAGCCCAAAAAGCTGGTAATGTTCGGATGGGAATGAAGGGGGGGGGGGGGGGTTAAAATAATAATACTCATAAATTACTTACACGGCCATATGTAAGCTCAATCCTTGGAGAGAATAATATGAGGTGCCTCTAGTGGACCCCTCCGTGGTACTTCCCGTGGCTCCGTGTGTTCAGCTGCTGGCGGGCAGAGTATTGGATGGGGGTTCCCCTTTCCTCACACGTTCCAATCCTCCCCCCCTCCCCGATTCAGGAAACGGGGATGTGTGGGGTGAAATGATAGCAGGGGGTCAGTGGCAATCTTTGGTCAAGATAGACATTTTGAGCCTGAGGAAGCCGTCCAGAACGGCGAAACGCGTTGCTCTTATTCGCCACATCTTTTTGAACATTGGAGGCCTCCATAGCAAGTGGAAGCAGACTGCAGTCACAGCCGCGTCAGAAGCTCCCATCACTTCTGAATCCGGACGCGGAAGACAGCGCAGCTGGAAGGCGACCTGCTACCACGCCGACAGGAGTGCCACGGGGTTTTTTAACATCACTTTGTGAGTTTTTTTTTTTCTATTTATATGTTTAATAAAACTTCTATCTTGACCAAAGATTGCCACTGACCCCCTGCTATCATTTCACCCCACACATCCCCGTTTCCTGAATCGGGGAGGGGAGGAGGATTGGAACGTGTGAGGGAAGGGGAACCCCCATCCAATACTCTGCCCGCCAGCAGCTGAACACACGGTGCCACGGGAAGTACCACGGACGGGTCCACTAGAGGCACCTCATATTATTCTCTCCAAGGATTGAGCTTACACATGGCCGTGTAAGTAATTTATGAGTATTATTATTTTAACCCCCCCGCCCTTCATTCCCATCCGAACATTACCAGCTTTTTGGGCTAAGAAGTAGCTGCCAGAAGCAAGATACCTTTATACATATGTGCTCACACAGGGCCGTGTGAGTATTTGACTACAAACTACTGTCAATTCATCACCACACCTTTATTAAACAGCTAGATATTCCATGAAGTCATCTCAGTACTGGTAATATAGGTCAATCTCTTCTAATCCTTTGCTCCCCCTTTTTCTCTTCGTTTTCGTATACTCTGAGGGTTTGGATACCCCTCTCTGGGGTCGAGCAGAGGAACTCACCGCAAGTTACGGATCCCACTGTGAAAGACTACATACATTGGTTTTGGAATAAGTATTTTACTGTACTCTCCACCCTGTACTAATATCCTAAGGTAAGCGCCCGTTTTTTTGTCTGCACTTAATGTAGATATTAACCTGATCTCTCAAGTATATCTGTGCATCTGGATAATAAGTGCCCACAGAAAGGCTGTTAGCCCTCCCATTTCTAATAGATCCATTTATTTATAGAAGTAGCAATATTTATAAAGAAAGTGTGACACGTGTTAACTCCCGCCCCCCCCCCCCCCACCCCCCCACCACACCCCTCTCTAAAGAGTTACTAGTGTGGTTAGTGTCTACTGTGCTCCACACTGTGTTGCCATGAGAGCAGGAGATCATGCAGAGAACATAAGGGGAGGGGAAAGTTCTTAATACAATAAAACAATAGTACAGACCAGCCCCCCCCCCCCCCCCATTACTTTATTATGTTGTAGCTAGGGAGAGAACCCTGGTTAAGTTGGGATCCCAGAAGAAGATTAAGGGAGTCCAATATAACATACGAAGTATGAAAACAGCACGACACAGAGGGCTTCAGTAGCGAGGACTCCAGGGTGTCAGAATGGATCTAATTGTGAATCTGCATGAACAGTACTCTCTGGCTGCAGGGAAGTTGCAGTACCCGCACCAACAAAAGGTATTGGGGTCACTTGTATAGCACTCGCTGGGATTCCCAAGGGGCCTAGCACTACCGGGAAAAAATAGTTTCAGAATAGTTAAACAACTAAGAGATATGCCTCCATCTGAGTGTTGAGTGGGCATTCATTGAAGCACATAAAGCATCGATAACAAATATAAATAAAGAAAAGCTACAACATTGTTTGAAGTGTCGTGTGTGCGGCCCCTCGTGCCTGGGGCCCGGAATAATAGACTGTTGTATGACAAAAGTTCCTGGCACCCATTATTCTATAACCTTGCTACCTCATCGCCCAGCCGCCGGAATCCAGTTCTCTGAGTCAAGGTAACCAATGCAGAGGGGCCATATATATCAGACCAATGTAATTTCCCTAGAAGCCGGACAGTGAGGGTTACAGATGTGTAGTGCCACTACTTTTATTTCCACAACCACAATACCAATACATTTTTTTTTTTTTACCCAAGTACAAGTACTTTTAATTTCTAACTTAAAATTCCACTTCCTTTTTAATGAAAAAAAAAATGGTCTGTGTAACGTTGGTAATTACACACGTACTAAATGTTTTTACTTTTGAAGGACTGACTTGAATTTTCAAGAACTGAGCCTAGCAAAAGGAAGCCATGCAACACATTAACCGAGAAAACAAGCTAATAGGCAGAGAGAAAAAGGAAACTTAAATGTAATAAATAATAATATTACATTATTTCTAGAGTTGGGTGAAATTTTTTCGTGGATTTGGATCTATCTTGGATTGACTGGTTCCATTGGTTCGTGGATTTCCACAGATTAGTCTCCAAAAGGGCGATCTGCCTTTTTCAGAATTATTTTTCATATCACTGACAATCCACATTGCAGATTAATAATCTGAGGTCGGATTGTTAAAAATCTGTACTCTGAACGCAGATTTTTTTACAATTTTCTGTGCGGATTTTTAATTCAATATGGAATCTGTGTGCGGATTCTTAAAAATACACCTGGATTGTATCCAATGGCGGATTCACAGGAATCTGCCTGGATTTTTCAGTACCCAATCCGAGGACGGATTTGGTACGTGGGGACGGATTTGGTCCAAAAAACCTGGGAAATTCCTCGAAAAAATATTTGGACTGGTGCACCCATCTCTAATTATTTCCCTTAATTTGTGGGGCTTTGGTCTAAGAATACAAAGCATTGCCAGGTAGCGCTGGCACGTCGATAGAGCAGCAATTGCAGCTGTTGCTCCAGCTAATGTATTTTGCAAATGCCAGGTACTTATAGTGTCGTCTTATTACCACCTTTTCCCTACAGTATATGTGCATAATTAGGAAGGGAACTTACATTAGTTGATCAAACTCTAAATTGGATGATAAATTAATACCAGACTGGTGCTATTTAATGTGTGTACATCATTGCTAAGGCCATTTAAATAAATTAGGAATAGACACGCCTCCACTCCATCTGTTGAGTAGCTACGTTAACGACCCCCACGCAAATCTAGCTATTTTTGTCCAGCGCTAAATCAGAGTCTTATTTTGACAAATCAGCAATTTGGACCATGGCCGCACAGTCATTAGTCAACTCTAAAGCAAACCCTGTGGGAGTTGTTTCTTTGGATAATCTGGGTCGGTTTATTTGCTCTAGTTTTGTCCCAGTTTGGCTGCTGGGTGACATTGATGGGTAGCTGCTATGCATCAAGGAGAAAGTGGTGCAATTCTAGGGCCAAACACAGTGCACCAGATGTATCAGACAAAACATCCTATTTATTTAAATCGGATTTATTTTTTATACACATGGTGCAGAATTTTTTTTACACAGAATTGCACTTTTTTTGCCTTGGTGCATATGCCTCATGTGTCATTAAATTCAATCAAAGCTGGATATGTACAGTAGATGCATCTGAATTTAAATGTTTGACTGTCTTTTCAACCTGAATGTTATATCTTTCCAAACATGAATTACAAAATGGGCAGGTAAAACAAAGTATGTTAGCCTAGTTCATCTGCTGGCTCTCTTGCATATATTATTCAGTAGAGATGAAGGTGTTGACTCACTTGGCAAAGCTTCTCAATTTGGATGCATTTTTTTCCTCCAGTGGACAGCTGTTGACAGCTGCTTGTGTATTACAAGCTGGTGAGCAGGAGTAGGAAAATGACTTAAATCAAGGCAGTCATCCTTGGCTTAACTTTAACTAAGTGTTACCATAAATAACACTGTGCGACAAACTTATAATTCTATATGCATAGTGTGTGCTACTGAACAATCCGAACAGCATGCAAATGTATATTGCAATGTATTATAGTGTGAGATAGATATTTTCTCCTAAGACTCAATGTCAATGCATACCCTGTATAAAAATAGAAATATTAGAAAACGAGCAAACCTAACAAGAACATGATTAAATCAAGATCCCAAAATGTAAATGATGATAGTAGTTATACAATGTATTTATTGTACAGTACGTGAATATGTCAATACTTACATTAATTTGTCATTTTTTAATTTGTGTGATAACATTTCCCCAATGTTATTATACTTATGACAGACATTTTGAGTAATTGTGATAACTCTTTTATTCTTCGCTGTATTGTCTGCAAAGCTTCCAAAATACTACATATTGCTTTTTCACAGTTTACATTGACACTACCATGAACTAGACAGGAAAAAACACTAGGCTCTCTCTTATTGAAAATCGTGAATCAAGTGAGTTGATTGAAAGTGGATAATAAGATGTGCATATAATTATATAAACATGTGAAGGGTGATATACAATCAAATAATACTGTAAGAATTAAACGCCGCTCGACACCTAAGCATCCTCCTTCGATCCTTTGTAGTTGGTGGATGGTGTTGTATTTAGGGAGCGCAGAATCATATAAATAGGATAAAGGAAAAAATGCATACAGTGCAGGAATGCATATACTCCAAAATTGTATGTACTGTAGGTTGGTATCTTTATAAGTGGGTAATGTCACAGCTCACATGGCCCAGTAGGGACAGAAGGCACTGTAAGGTATCTTTAGTTGATGAATCTCCATCTGCCTATCTCAGTCCTCTCTGGACTCCCTGAAGATGGTCAGTGAAAGAATGGCCCTCTCATATGGTGTTTGTGGTGGTATCCGTCTCTCCATGTATCATCAATGCTCCCTTGTCATGTGTAGTGTGTGTACCAACTTACATACAGTACCATTTTGGATTATATGCAATCCTGCACTGTATGTATTTTTTCTTTATCCCATTTATATGATTCTGCGCTCCCTAAATTCAACCCCATCCACCAACTACCATGAACTAAACTGAATAATTTGGCCATTGTGAATCTGTTGAAAATAAAATGTATGTCCTATATAAAACTCAATGAAGATGTATACTAGTGAGGTTCCTTACAAGTTACATGGATAGGACCAACATTTTTAACATTTACTGTAATTTAAAGAAGCAGTACTACTTTTCCCCCTCCCCCTTTCTTATTATTTTTATATGTAAAGCATGAATAATTCTACTTTATTACCTAAGATGGCATTCATTTGGTGCTCTTATAAATCTGTAAAAATCCTGATTGCGTGCTTAACATAATGACCGCCTTACAGCTTCAATCAATCCTTCTGTCAGTGTAACTCAGAATCTACAATATATCCTTATATTACTAAGGTAACATTATCTATTGTAACAATTTGCAGCTCAAACTACTGGGAACTTTAGCAACAAATTATAAGAAAAACGAAAGTGTTACAAATATCTTGCACTGCTTGGAAGTTGTGCTAAAACTGCTATAGAAATCAAAGGATGCTTTAAAACTAATTAAAAATGGCATTGAGTTGGAAAAAAGAGTCACTATTCTGCAGCCACAGGGTATATGCTTGATATAAGTATGGCCAGATAGCTTAACTCAGCCCCTTTTCCAAAGCACACCAAGTCCTGTGATATTTTCTTAACTTTATTGAAAAGGCAACAAATGTATACAGGCACTTGTAGATGTAGGATGTGGTGAGAGAGTGCTTCTCTGTGTGGGTGCTTTGTAATCAGAGGCAGGCAAAAACAGAATGGCTACAGGTGTGTAGCATTGATGCACTCAATCAGCCAGTTCAGAATGGAAAGGAAGTGAGGGGTTCCTGGGAGACAGGAATAGTCTCAGGACGAAACTATCTTGTCAACAGAGACGGGGGGGGGGGCGGGTGGAATGACCAATTCTCAGCTAAGAAAACTGGGAGGTTGCTAGTCCTTTAAAGGACTTTGTTGTCCGAAAAGCGTAGGAGGACCCTGTTCCCCTCCTGGGGTGATGTTTTTGTTGACGTTGTGCTGAATAAATAGGATTTTATCTTTCACCACCTGACTCCCTGGCAGTGCGCTGCAGTTTTCTTGTTCGTTTGCCCTGGATTTCTACGTTTGTGGCTGGCACGCCACTTTGGACTCCCAGAGACTGCAGGAGTGGGTAAGATTATCTACATTATTGATTTTGACTAAACATGGATGAGTACCAGCAGCTTGATTCCTCCAATGAGGCCATTGCGAGGTAATTCTTTGCGTTATTATTCGCTCTATTAGTAGTGAACTTGGCATGCATTGGTAACTCACAGGTCATGTCTTACTATACCCACTCCGCTGTATGGAGTCATTCAAGATTTTACATGGAGTCCTTCAAGATTTATTGAGTGACAAGTCTTCCCCTACTTTGGAGCACACATCTCCCCCATACCTATATGCTAGGGCAACCAAGATTACAGGCTGTGTAGAAAAGGGACATGTAACAATGTATCATTTATACAGGCACTGTGAGTTTTCAGAGCAGAGAAGCATGCAACTGAAATATGGAAAGCTGTAAGTGAGAGAGCTGCAAAGGGGGGAACAGAAATAAACAATCCTGTTCCAGGACAGTCACTATTATCTAATACTACAGAACTGATTTATTTTCACACACAAAAAACCACATACGATTGCACATGTTTTGCTGCTTTAAGTATTTATGATATGCTTTCATAACACTGCTTAAAGCCAAACACTTCATACAAATCAAAACAACTAAAGACTATTTTTTGGAGCTTCAACTGATTTTAAAAGCCGATATAAAAAGGGCAAACATAGAACACTCTGCTATCACTGGACAGCAAACCCCAAGAATCAGTCGAGCTGCCAAAAATGTCTCCAGCTGGTCAAAAACATTAGAATTGAAAAGGCAAGTTCTCTGAAATAGGGGTCAACAAATAACATAATTGTAGTTACTTACTAGCCCATGTTGTGCAGTTTGTCGCTCACGGTTTTTCTAAGGCTACAGCTAAAGAGAATTGCTTTTTAGCATGGAGCTGTGGACAAAGATAATGCAGCAGGCATGAGAGAGCATGCAGCATAAAGGGCTGAGAGATGCACTGGCACAATATAAACAGGAGAATGAAGTTAAGGGGTATTTATTGAAAGAAAGACTGCAGCAACAGAGATCCTTTACAGTTTTTTCCATAGCCAGTATACATCTCAGTCCTGTATATGTGCCCTGCATTGGACACTCCACTAACCTTGATAATATTGGGCTATCCAGTTGGAGATTGTCACAGTGATATACAGTATAATTATATCAATAAACATTTGGACCAAAAGTAAAATAATATTTATTCTCCTTAAACAAAAAAAACCGTGATAATATCAAATGATCATCATTGCCATTCAGCACTAGAACGGTAATTATGGATATTTTCTATATATGGTGTGTGCAGTCTTGTTGGCCCTCCCCATTTCACACCTCTTCGCTGTCCGCCTTCTCTATTCTGCCCATGTATTTCTCTTCCCCCCCATCTCTCACTCTTCACCCCCCTCTTCCTCACTCACGCTCGTCCCCTGACCACTATTATTCCACAGCCTCTTCCTCACTCACTCTCCTCTTCCTCCCTCACTCTCTTACACCCCACAATCCCAACACAAGAATTACCCCAAACAGCAATCCCCACAGAATCCCCCCACAATAATACTCCCCCACACAAGAATCCCCCACATGAATTACATACACAAACACTACTCTCATCCACAAATACATACAAAAACACTATCCCCTCAAATGCATACACAAACATTACCCCCAACCCCAATACACAAACAAACACTGCCCCCCCCATCCAAATACATACACAAGCAACCCACCCCTAAATACATACACAAACACTACCTGCCCCAAATACATACAAATACATACAAAAACACTAACACCCAAATACATACACCGACATTACCCCCATCCCCAAACAAATACTTACACTTGCCTTGGGGATGGTCTCAGGACTTTGGTGCTCTGGCTCTCCCTAGTTGCCAGCAAACAGGTACCTGGTGTGGGAAAGAGGGAGACCAGGCAGGAGGCTTGGTGTGGAACAGAGGCCCACAGCAGCTGGGGAGTGCCGTGACCAGGAAGCAACCAGAGGCCCGGACACATAAATTGGGTCTGACCTCTGGCCGGGACCAACATTTCACTGCCATCTGGCCAGGCCCTCCACAGCCACTGGGCCTGGGACAGTTATCCCAGCTCTCCCCCCCCCCCTGACAGGAGTGCTGTGGATATATATATATATATATATATATATATATATATATATATATATATATATATATATTGTGATGCCCACACCACGTTGCAGTCTCTTTTATCATGATCAAAGGCAGGAAAACGTAGTGTTTGTGAACAGGAGGGTTTATTTACAAGGTACAAACAAGGAACAGGGTTAACTCATAACATAAAACAGAAACAAAAACCTAACTCTTTTCAGGAGTTCTGACTAATACAGTTTAGTCCCTAACTAACAGTGGGAGAACTAAACTCTTTCCCCACTTTAGACACTGTACCTGCAGCTTCCCTTTGCAGTCTCTCACAGGGCTATCTGTGTGTGTGCCTTCAGATAAGCACAGCAGCAGCCCCAGGAAACTGTCTGTGCTGCCTTTTTACCTTGCTGCTAATTAATTAGGGCTCAGGTGAGAGGGAAGGGAACACACCTTGTAAGGTGCTGGGTCCTATGTACCTCCCCTCAAATACCTTTTGCTTCAATATATATATATATATATATACATGAGAGAGTCATTTCAATTTAATGCCTAATGACAGGAATAGTGTCAGGCCCAACGGGACTAGAATCCACAACTACAGCTTTCTAGTGAACAGCTCTAGCAGTGTGAGCTAAACCAGCTGATAGGGAATATTATTGTCACATCCAATTTTTGAGCTGCTCACTGAAAACACTGTAGCAAATCTAACTATTAGCATATCTCAGATGTGCACAACAAAGATTATTAAACTGTCAACCAGGAAGTGACAGAATTGTGCTTTTATAGGAAGCCAGTTGAGGGAGCTAGTACATCTATATGCACTTATTGTGGTGCTACATGAAGGATATGCACAAAGGTGGTGGTACAGTATAACAGAACCGGGATACAAATATTCACAGTGACATCTGCCACCATGCCAGACACATACTGAATTCAAATGCTTTATTTTAGAATAATAAAACTCTACAAACTGTAGGATGTGATTCCATTTTCTTCCCAGAACACACAAAGTGTTCTTGGGTTGACAAGTCTATGGCACCATGGAAATGAGGACCCAACAGGATCAGAGGTTGAACCCAGACCGCATCTGTTATTCAGAATAAACTGCTCTAGCAGTGTGAGCTATACCAGCTGATGGCTAGCAACACTGTCACAGTATACTTAGTTTTGAGCTCTACATCTCATTGAGTGCTCATACCAGTACAAAGCACTTTATCCTTTTCAGGGCTAATAATCTAGGGCATATCTAATAAGCAGTCTTCTGTCATGAGACACATTCTGGCACGGGAAGAGACCTTACAGTCCATGTATTTGAATAGGCAGTAATGTACTATATGCCAGGCCGAAGGTGGCTTATGGCAGAACACTGCAGAGATGTATAATGACCTGGACAAAGTAACTTTAAATACATACAGTATACAATTAAAAAGAATGAGAAAGGACCTCCAAAGAGCTGCAAAATAATAATAATGAAAAACTATTTATATAGCACATTTCTCCAAATGGGACTCAAAGCACTTAACACTTCCAAAAAGGGAAAACATTTAAGGTTATAAAAAATACCAAACACAAGGAAAGATACAATACAGGATAGGATAGTACAGTAGTTATTAAATACTGGACAGTTTGTGGTTAATTAATTACAAAAAGAGGATACATTAACGTAATACATTGTATCCACGACATGTTAACCTTACTTAGTTAAAATGTTATACATTTATTGAGACAGAATGAAGTGAATAATAAAAGAAAACGTAATTATAAAAAGCACAAGATCTGAGGGTGATCAAACCACAATGTGTACTACTCCTAGTAATTTAAGCAAAATAATCAGCAATTAACGAAGCCTGTACATGTATATTTGCAGAACAGAATACGCCTGATATAGAGCTTGTTTGATAGTGCAGATTGAAAATTCAAAATACATTAAATCACAGATTGGCTTCTTAAGAGGTGCAGTCCCCCTGAAAGAGACTCTATCCGCTTAAATAGATGGGTACATAGCAGGGATTTAATGACCGCGGTACAATCTTATACAAACGAGATTGCACAGATGTGGTCTAATAAGAGGAAAATGTATAACATCCAGATAATACCAAGAAAATTCATCTACAAATAATAATAGTGCCTGGTTATCAAACAGCAGTTATAACTGTGTAATCCCATATAGCAGCAGAGGGGATACCCATTTTCTCCTAACCTAGTAGAGTGAGGTTGCCCATGTTCTGATTTTCTTTTATTTAATCTCACGTGGAGTCAGTAATTTATAGACCTCTCTCTCAAAAATCTATCCACATTGTATTCAATGACGGATTTGAATGAATCTGTCCCGATTTTCTTAGTATCCAATCCGCAAACAGATTTTAGTGGGCGGGAACAGATTTTGTGAAAATGATCAGCGGAATTCTGCTAAACAGAATTGGACTGTTCCGCCCATCCCTAGAATTAGCCCCAGCCAAATATGTTAGGGACTTTACCAAAACAAAAGAGGAAAAGAGGACTTGAGTGTTTCTATATTTTTAAATAAACTAAGGGGCCTATGCAGAGAGCAGCGCTATTTCGAAATTCGCCATTTTTTGGAGAAAATCGCGCAGAAAGCAGCAGAAAATGGCGAGTTCCGAAAAACGCGCCAATTTTTCTTTTCTATTTGTAAAACTCGCCTCGCGGCTGGCGAGAACCTCAATCTCGCCAGTTTTAAAAATATCCGTATGCAGAGAGGCGCGAACGGCATCTAGCGGCTGTTCGCGCCAATAAAATGGCGCGATTGTCTCCTTTTTGCCTCGCCAAAAAAAACTGGCAAGAAGCTGCCGCTCGCGGCCATTGCAAAGGGAAAAAAAAGGCGCGAATTTGTTTTTACACGTTTCTGAAGCGCGCATCTCGCCAATTTAAACTCGCCACACGCATCCATGTTAAACATAGCAGAATTCGCACTTTTCTGCATATGGAGAATAAAACTCTCCAAAAAAGCTACTTTTTAAAAAATTCGCCAATTTTAAAATTCGCTGCTCTCTGCATAGGCCCCTAAATGTGTTAATATTTTGTGCTTACTTACTTGATTTTTAATGTTCATTGTAACAAAAAAATGTTGTATACTGTACAGTATGTATATTAATTGGGTTTTAATTAATTAGATTGACAGCAAATTAGATTTTCGTATAAACACATTTTCCTTATTACTCTTTTAATCAGCAGAATATAAACAATTATCTGTATCGCAAAAGCAATTTATCTCAATATGACAAAATGCTATGTTTAAAATACACTTTGTACTTTTGCTCAAATTATCCTGCAATGTATACCACTCCAAAATAAATTCACATTACACTACATGTATAAATACAAAAATCTATTTCTCTGGAAACAATCAAAGTTAGTCATGAATTGGACTGTATTGTCTCATTTGGTTTGATAGCAGTTAGCTACGTACGGTATGATTTGGAAACATTTATAGATGGTGCATTTACTTTATTAAAACAAAAATGGCTATTAAAACTGAAATATAGTAATGTAGGTACAGTAACATTGATAAGACAGAGGAATTTTAAATGCTTAGTTGTAAAGGACAACCTGGTTTATAACAGTACTAACACAATTCTTCAGCAGTCAGTGAAGTATGAATCAATGATGGCATCTTATGCACCTAAGTTTTAAAGAAGATGGAAGGTAGTTGAACAAAGAAAAAATATTTTCAGAAGCAATTCCACTTCTAAGTTCTACTCATACAATCTACAAATGATTTATTCAGATGAATTGCTGCCTCCAAGGTTTTCTTCTGTGTCTTTGAATCAAACATGTTTGTGAATATAAAAGAAAGAAAATGTTCCATAACCAGTAAAGAAAAACTATCCAGTTTTATTGAGCAAAAATCTGCTTGGTCCATATGTCTTTGGGCAGGGTTGCTTGGGGAGGACAAAGGAGATTAAGCATACAAAGCATTATCTCTGATGTTTCTGTGGTACATAGATATAGACACAAGTGTCCAAAATGCAGTTGCAACATTTTTCCGGGTTTTTTTGCCCAGATTAGATTTCTTGCTAAATGTTTCCCTAAGCTTCAAACGGCTAGCAATGGTACCAAATTAGTAAACTTTCAGCAAAACATTGCCCGACAGTGAGTGAAACATGGAGCTTGATGCAGTAAGCACCGAAATAGCACTCTCGGCAGGGGTTCAATATCGGCATGATTTTGGCTTGTTGCCCTCGCAGTATTCAGGAAGGGCCGAATCCCTGGCGAATCACTGCAAAAGCAACACGCCGAGTAGCCGGTGACGAGACAGTCTGTCTGCCGATAACCTGGCGATACGCCGTCCCATGCCGAGATGTGTCTGCAGCAGAGAGAGATCCGCCTCTCTCTCTGCGCAAACCTCTGCAAAATAAAAAATATTTGAAATCAATTTTTATTCATAGTGTACATGTGCAGGGGGTCTCCGGAGCTGAACCGCATTGGTTTCAGGTCCGGGGACCCCCTGCTTCCCGAGATACAGGCCCCTTTATGAGGAGCCGGTATCCCTCTGCATTTAAAGGTCCCGATCACGTGACCGCAGAATGTAAACAAACCAGGGGGATACCGGCACCCCATAAAGGGGCCTGTATCTCGGGAAGCAGGGGGTCCCCGGACCTAAAACCAAAGCGGTTCAGCTCCGGAGACTCTACACTATGAGTAAAACACACATATCAATAAAGAATAATTCCTTACCTTTGCGGCTATCTGCTATGGTAATGAAGCAGCATTAATGTATTTTTAATAATAGTGTACGGGAGCAGGGGGTCCCCTGAGCTGAACCGCATTGATTTGTGGATCAGGGACCCCATGCTTCCCGAGTTACAGGCCCCGGTATGGGTCATCGCGTGCAAGTGTCACCGCCATCTTTATAGCATCCTATACGTGACGTGCCCGCTATAAAGATGGCGTTGACACTGGCACCAATGACCCATACTGGGGCCTGTAACTCGAGAAGCAGGGGGTCCCTGAGCCAGATATCAATGCGATTCAGCTCAGGGATCCCCTTGCTCCAGCACAATATTATTAAAATAAATTAATGCTGCTTCATTACCATAGCGGATAGGCGCCAAGGCAATGAAGGGGTTAAGGCATAATAGCATGTTTATTGGGGACAATTGCCCCCAATAAACATTGCAATAAACAACATATACCCCTTGTGCCCCCATAACCCCTATACCCCCATTACATATATTACATTTTTGGCATGCACAGCAATGATACTAGAGGCCGGCGGTCGCCCTCGGGTGTTCCCCGCAGGCCTGCAGTACCAATTCTGTGCCCCCCCCAAAAAAATGAAACAACACATAAATACTTTACAATAAATACACCCCCTCTAACACATAAAGTATAGTAATGTGCAAAATTACTATTATCCACATATGGATAATAGTGAATATGCCCATTTAAAATACATAAAGAACAATAAATACATTAAATACATATTGCACTCACCCTTGTCCGGCTAGCACGATGAAGGCCATCCTCATCTTCATCACCGTCCATGTCCCCTCCGATGCTGCAAAACATAAACAAGAATAAAAACAGCCAATGTAATGTCCCCTAACCCCTTAATCACCATAGCGGTTATTAACTGCTACAGTCATTAAGGGGTTAACCCACCCTCACCCACCACTCGGGAGGCTTAAATTTCCTCCCCACTAGCCACCCCATGAGGCCTAACCACCCTCACCCAATACCCAGCCGGGAGGCCTACCCACATATCCTTGGGGCCAATACCCCCTTCCCCCACCCCCAGTACCCACAATAAAAACAATACACAGCCCCACAATAAACATCATTATATTTATTAAAAACATAACCCACCCCCTGTGCCCCCCATAAATACATGATTTATTATTTTACATACAGGGTTAATACCCCAGGCCCCGGCCCACGGGAGTCCCCGGTGGCCCTGACGGGTGTCCATAGACCTCACAGTAGCCCAGCACCATGTTTCAAACAGGGTCTGGAGGCCTACGGGTGGTCCCCGCCAGGCGCCGTGGTCCACCAGGTGGTCTCCGTGGGTCACCGTGGGCTCAATGGGGTCTCCACGGGTCGGCCCGTGGCTGTCTGGGGGGCCCTTGGTCAGACCTACAGGTGTCTGAGGGGCCTCAGGTGGTTCCCACGGGGGTCTGGGGGCCCTTGGGTGGTCTCTACGGGTCCGCGGTGCCCCCACAGATGTGGGGCCACTGGTTCTTCCCCGCAGGTTTCCCCATGGACCCGGCAGCCGTTTACCCGTGAGAAGACCGAGGAAACCTCAGGTGGTCTCCAGAGGTCCCCCGCAGACCTGAGGAAACAACCCTGTATATAAAAAAAATAAACCTGACCTATACATTAAATACATCAATCCCCCCCCCTAAACAAATACAGTACAATAATGTGCAAAATAACTATTATACAGATATGGATAATAGATTATTTGCCCATTATTAAACACACTAACTAGCATAATAAAATAAATAAAGTTCTACTAACCTCATCAAATATGAAGACCCCTCGACAGCAAATTCCGTGTCCTCCGTTGCCAACAAAATACATAGCCAATACATTGCAATTACATTCTGATATCAATTAACCCCTTAATCACCTTATCGGATAATAACCGCAAAGGTAATTAAGGGGTTAAGCCACCCTGGCCCGTTACCCAACTTTCACCCATTCATTTGTACAGTGGCTTCATCATGCAACTATATATATATATACAGTATAGATACTAGATATGTGTACTTTGTGAACAGAGTACACTAAGAAAAGATCCCTATATGTGGCGCACTGCAGACCAATTTTTTTTAAATAACAAGGTCATTTGAAGCACAGAGGACACAGAATTTGCTGTCGAGGGGGCTTCATATTTGATGAGGTTAGTAGAACTTTATTTATTTTATTATGCTAGTTACTGTGTTTAATAATGGGCAAATAATCTATTATCCATATCTGAATTATAGTTATTTTGCACATTATTGTACTGTATTTGTTTTGGGGGGGGGGGGGGTGATTGATGTATTTAATGTATAGGACAGGTTTATTTTTTTACCGACAGGGTTGTTTCCTCAGGTCTGCGGGGGACCTCTGGATTAACCCTGTATGTAAAATAATAAATCATGTATTTATGGGTAGCACAGGAGGTGGGTTATGTATCTAATAAATATAATGATGTTTATTGTGGGGCTGTGTATTTTATTAATGTGGGTACTGGGGGTGGTGGAACCGGGTCTTGGCCCCAAGGGTATGTGGGTAGGCTTCCTGGCTGGGTATTGGGTGAGGGTGGTTAGGCCTCACGGGGTGGCTAGTGGGGGAGGGTATTTAGTCCTCCCAAGTGGTGGGTGTGGATGGGTTAACCCCTTAAAGACTGTAGCGGTTAATAACCGCTATGGTGATAAAGGGGTTAGGGGACATTACATTGGCTGTTTTTATTCTTGTTTATGTTTTGCAGCATCAGAGGGGGAATGGACGGAGATGAAGATGAGGATGGCCTTCATCGTGCCAGCCGGACAAGGGTGAGTGCAATATGTATTTAATGTATTTATTGTTCTTTATGTATTTTAAATTGGGCAAATGCACTATTATCCATTTGTGGATAATAGTAATTGTGCCCATTACTATACTGTATGTGTTAGGGGGGGGGTGTATTTCTTTATAAGTATGTATGTGTTTTTAAATGAATTTGGGGGGCACAGAATTGGTACTGCAGGCCCGCAGGGAAACCTGCGGGTAACACCCGAGGGCCATCGCCAGCCTATAGTATCATTGCTGTGCATATATGTACTGTATGTTAAGCGGGTATAGGGGTTGTTGGTGTAATATATATATATTTATTTATTGTGGGGCTGTTGTGTGTGTATTTTTTTTATTGTGGGTAGCAGGGGTGGGCGAAGTGGGTATTAGCCTCAATGGTGGTTGTTTATGGCTTGCGGGTGGTTAGCGGGAGGCCTTAACCCCTTCATGACTGTAGCGGTATTAACTGCTATGGTCATGAAGGGGTTAAGTCCACCCGCAACCCCCCCGCAAGCCCTAAACAGCCACCAAAGGCCAAATACCCCCTTTGCCCACCCCTGCTACCCTCAATAAACCTGGCATGGCTGGTTAACCCCTTCATTGCCTTAGCGGTTAGCCGCTAAGGTAATGAAGTGGGCTTTAAATGCATTTTTCCTGCCTCGGATGCATGCCGGGGGGCTCCGGTGCTGGTATTAATTAGTATCAGCTCCGGAGACCCCCGGCATCAATCCCAGGCAGGAAAAAGGCCTGATTTTTTCAAAGTGTCGCCCTTGCCGATGCTTCTCCCCCATCAACTTGCCAACTTTAGTTGGCGGCCTGGATTGCCGTAAAAATCTCTATTCTAGAGTGCCGATCAGCAGCGAAAAGCTGATCGAGGCTACTAGAATTGAGCGCATTTCAGAAAGTGCCGATAAGTGGCGAAAAGTGGCTTATCGGCACCCGGCTGCTGAAAATGTTATTTCGGCTATAAAAAATGCCGATTTTTGGAGCTTATCGGCGCTTACTGAATCGGAGAGGCAATATTGGCGAGAAAATGGCGAAAAATGGCTTTTCGGTGCTTACTGCATGAGGCCCATGGTCTGTGTACCCTATTTATAGTCTCTGCAATAGTCAATTTGGAGCAATTTGAAATAATTTTGCAAGCGAATCTACCAATTTAAGAGAATTTTGCAAATTAGTATATTAAGCAAAATTGCAGTGCATATTGAATGTCTTATGAACTTTCACCAGGTCACAATATCTTTCACAGTTGAAAGGGAAAATGACAGCTATTTCCTGAGTGTGGACAAAGGTTTTGCAGATCTCTAACATTATGCCCCTTATATCCTGACATCCTTCTGTCTCTGCCCTTTCATTTGACTATGCAACTTTACACTAATTCTCCATAAGGCCTCGGGCATGGTGCCTCAGGCCGCGCTGAGCCGTGCTCCTGCTCTGCCTTGCCTGCTCAAGCTGGTGCTTTTTTGCATCCTGGCAGGCGAGGCAGTGGGCACGCTTTGGGGGCGTGGCGAAGGCGTGGCGGAGGCATGACGGAGGCGGAGCGGAGGCATGGCGGGAGGCGGGGCTAGTCTCTCGCTCCCATTGGATATTTGCGGTCAAGTGACCGCTCCTGAAATTTTCTGAGCCTCCGCACGCATGCAGAAGCGGCTCCTAAAGCCGAGCTGATGACAGATGCAGGGAGTAAGTGCATCTGCTCAGCGCGGCTCAGCGCGGCTCTGCGCGGCTCAGCGGGGTCTGCTTTACCATGTCCCAGGCCTAACTCTTATCAGATTAAAATAAACTCCTTCCTGCAACCTTTTAGAATGTATTTTTGAATATTTTAACCCATCACTCTATACCAAGGGTATCCAACTCCAGTGCTCAGGAGCTACCAACAGGTCAAGTTGTCAGGATAGTCCTGCTTATGCACAGGTGGCTCAATCAGTGGCGCAGATGAAGCCAATGATTGAGCCACCTGTGCTGAAGAAGGTATATCCTGAAAGCGTCACCTCTTGGTGGCTCTTTATGACTGGAGTTTGCTACCCCGCTCTATACAGTATGCTAACTTTTTCCTATTCTGTATTGTCAACCCTTTTATTTTTCCTTCTCTTTCTCTCTCTCTTTCTTTAAATCCCAGTTATCTTCTCTCTCTCGCTTCCCTACAAATGCCTAATAACTCTTTGCTTCTCTGAGTAATATTCATTAAAATGCAATATTGAAGATCATTGAAGGTAATGGTTTTTCGTGCGATTGTGCCCCAATCAACACTATCTCAGTTTGATTAATAACTCCCTCTGGCTAGATCCAGAAAAGGGTGCTAATATTTTGCACGCCTTTTCTCCCAATGCAAATGAATGGGAGTAGAGGTGTGTTAAAACTTAGCACCATTTGGTGGATCTGGGCCTCTATCTTTTTCTCACTCCTTCAGTCATAAACCAACACAGTCTAAAAAAGTCATGTTTTATTTTATCTGTCCCAAAAAAGGGTACAAATGTATTTTTTTACATTTCAGAAGTTACCGGTAGAACACATTGTCCAATCCCTGTAACTTGAGAAGTTTTTGTCATCTAGCCTCATAGCAGGTGCAAAAATAAGTTATGGTGAGTAAAACAGTTACAAAAACCCTCCTCCATCCTCCTGTACAGTAATGACAAAAAAACACTTATGAGCACAACCAGATCTCGAACAGGTCATAAAACCTATCTTACCGCATAATCAGGGATTCTGGGTAATGACATGCAAATGAGTACTGGTAGTGCATCATAGCTTGGAATACTTGGTGTGACTTCACCTCCATGCTTCCAGATCAGACCCCCACAGCGATAATCCTCTGCCACCAGAGCAGGCCTGGTTGCTGTGAACGTTGCTTGCCCTGGTGGCAGAAACAATATGTTGTGCTTCAGCTGTACGTATTTGTCTACATGCAGTTTTGACCAAATACAAGCCACTAATTAGGAAGACTGTGTAAAGATCTTCATGTCTATATTTTTAAGGCTGAAGGCAAAAAGGTCACTCAACAATATACTGTACAAGACAAAACACTCTTGACAAGACTTGCTCGGTGTATGTACCTGATTATGAAAGTTATATAAATACAGTATGGCTACATAATCGTGTCGATAATTCCAGAGTGAAGGCATGCTGAGTTCCGATTCTGTTTCATGAATGAGCTACACTGATAACTAGTGCTTTTTGTAATATATTTATTGTGCTTATTATTGTGGCATCAGCATATTAACAGCTGCAATACAATCATTTCACATGAAGCAAATGCAGATCGATTACATTTTACATCACTATTGTCAGTTTACTACCACAAATTCCTTATACATTGTACTGTATAACTAATGCAAAGATTTTATCAATTAGCACCATTATTTTAGCAGCTAAGCTATTCTTAGCATCACATAGTGTGGGAGATCCATGGAGGTGCCACTTTGACACAGTGACAAGACCAATAACCAATTGCAACTATGTCTAATTGTTTAAACTCTCAAGTACAATATTGAAAGGCATGAATTTAAACTACAGGCACTCTGCTTATTCAAAATAATGGAGATCTACTTATTTTTTCTGGTGTTTGAAGAAAAACAAGAATCATTTTGCTGAGAAAAGTTTTAACATATCCCCATAGTGACTTTTAAAGAAACTGAATAACTGCAAAGACATGTAGCAATGTGCATACCTACCAGGTGAACTATACAAGATGTAGATGTGATGGTAACAAAAGAATCAGACAGGTACAAAACATTGTGTGTATGGTAATTGTAAGAATCATTTTGTCCTCCAAAGTCTGGATCAGAGCAAGAAAATAGGAAAGATGTCTGGTTTATTATTTATGAGACATTTACTTTTGATTAGTTCTGCTTGAGTACTTGCCATCAATGGCAGAAAATTGTCTCTGAGTGCTTTAATAACAAACGCTAAGCCTGTTTTCAGGCACTAAGAAAGGCCACCCATGGCTCTCTTCAATCGAAACGGTGTCACTACTACTAGCTGAGTGTAAAGCACAAGTACCTGCCAATAATAAGCAGAACAGGTCTCTGTGTTTTCCTATGTTTTCATTTATTGTGGATGTGCTCATTTTGTTTTCTTCTTTCATCACTCTCCAATTTTCTAATGCATACCGATTTCTGTTTAAACGTGAAGTAAATCCTTTAGCTCATTATCTTGTGAAGAGGTTGCTGCGGATTTGCAGTTATATACTATGCCAAACCGAATTCGTGCTTAGACATGAAAGGACACACACTTGTAGGTTATTGCCCACATTCTGTATCTTGCCATGTTTTGGGATACAAAAAAATCTGCATCTTTTGTTTCACTGAAATATACTGTATCAGAAATGTTGAGCAACGATCATATTTGACAGTTTGACAGTGAATGACGAACCCAAAATGGAAATATTCCATAATGGATTTAAATGAAGTCTCTCAACACAATTGATCTCCAGAAAGGCATCTGCTCACATATAAAAGTATAGGGGTAAAAAACAAGAGAGTCTTATTGATAGAGTTACTTCACATCAGATTTAGAACACTCCACTTTGAGCTTTTGCAGGCTAAAAAGTATAAGAGCTGAAGGATTGGCTCAGTGATGTAGAGACACTGACACTTTAAGCAATGACGGTGAGTTTGAATCAGGGGAGCCTGGTTCAAATCCCAGTGTCAGCTCCTTGTAACTTTGGGTAAATCACCTTATCTTCCTATGTCTCTAAGCATCACAAAACATAGATTGTAAGCTCATCCAGGGAGGAACTGTCTGTAACAATCATATGTGCTGTATTGTAATCATCAAGCGCTTGGGAATTCCATTGGGAGGAAAGCGCTATACGGTATAAAATACAATTATTATTATTATTTTAATTAAGTTCATTCTAAGGCTCTAGAACCACTTAAAGTTGTTTTGTATGAAGGACTATAATTGCATAAAAATATTTGACATGGTTGCAGATTGATGGACAAATTGCATAATTCTCTTGTTGGAAGGCAGGGTAACCAAACACTAATTTACAACATGAAGTACAGTATAACCAAAATACCAAGAATACTTTTTGACCAACTTATAGGAGAAGCTATAAGCATTACATGATAAAAATAGTTTTGTCACAAATATAACACAGAAGTAGGACAAAGAGGTCACTGCATACTGAACAATTATTTTATTCAGATTATTTAAGAGATGAGAATAACTGCAGATATGTAGAGTATAACTAATTTACAAATATCACAACAATTTACTGACCACCTGGGTATGCACATTTTCGCTGACGTTCACAAACCAGGTCACATATGCACACTTTCTTCCTGAAACGTAATAGCAAAATTTAAATTCACCCAACATTAAACCTATGTTTGAGGGTCACATGACCCTGAATTCAGGCAACATGACCCATTATATAATGTAAATTTCTGTAAATTCTGGTTAAAATTGTAAAAAATTCACGTTTGTGAAAGTCAATAGAACAACTGTGCACAGCACAGCACATGGTTATTTGTAACCATGTATTATTTGTCATATTAACTTATGTCCAGGACATACTTGAAAACGAGAGGTAACTCTCAGGGGCCTATGCAGAGAGCAGCGAATTTTAAAATTGGCGAATTTATTAAAAAGTAGCTTTTTTGGAGAGTTTTAATCTCCATATGCAGAAAAGTGCGAATTCTGCTATGTTTAACATGAATGCGTGTGGCGAGTTTAAATTGGCGAGATGCGCGCTTCAGAAATGTGTTAAAACAAATTCGCGGCTTTTTTTCCCCTTTGCAATGGCCGCGAGCGGCAGTTTTTTCTGGCGAGTTAAAACTGAGACAATCGCGCCATTTTATTGGCGCGAACAGCCGCTAGATGCCGTTCGAGCCTCTCTGCATACGGATATTTTTAAAACTGGCGAGATTGAGGTTCTCGCCAGCCGCGAGGCGAGTTTTATAACTAGAAAAGAAAAATTGGCGCGTTTTTCGGAACTCGCCATTTTCTGCTGCTTTCTGCGCGATTTTCTCCAAAAAATGGCGAATTTCGAAATAGCGCTGCTCTCTGCATAGGCCCCTCAATGTATTACTTCCTGGTAAAACATTTTATAAATAAATAAATAAATCTCTGTAAAGACATCTCTTTAAACAGTGATTTGCGGCTACCAGTGGATATGCAACTTCTGTATTAGTAAAACCTAATAATTTACCTGCACTGCCATGTTCCATCTGTCCATTACTACAGTGTTTGCATCCATTATGAAGTTAGCCCCCTACAAAGTAGTTTATTATTCTACTTCTAATCACATCAAGCTGTTAAGACTTTGTCTTAACACCTTTTTGGCGTTCTTTTGTGATAATGTATTTTAACCTATTAATGTTGTTCTTTAGAACAAAAAATAAGACACGTCTTACTGTGTGTTTACCATTTTTTTTACATTGATAATTGATAAGTGACTGACTAAATTCTAGAAATGCAAATATATTTAATTTTACTCTGCCTACAAAATTATTTCACCAATAAGCTAGTCACACATCACTAGTTCTACAAATGTAAAATGCATTGGTAGCTTTATTCATGATTAAACTAGACACTCGGAAAACTAGGCCACAGATGAGTTTTTTATTCCAATATAACTAAAAGAAAAAGAACCCTGTCTAATAGACATACAGTAGTTAAAAATATTAACATTAAAAATACTTTGAATCTGGCAATATTTGCTCTATTTTACACTTATTTAATGAAACATACGCTTCGCATCAATTAGCAGGTTTCTTTATAGAATTCTCTTAATTATTTGTGTACTATCTGAATTTGTAAATAAAATATGCTACCCTGCAGTTAAGCCATGAATGTTTCATTTCAATACACCATGCTATTACATTCTTGTTCTAAAATAAACACTCTAGTTGTGTACAGTACATTGAACAGCATTTGTCTGATCCATTATTTGTTCCCTGACTAATGACAGATGCCATAGACAATCTTCTTAGTTGATAAAGAAATTGACAAGTCGTAAGAACTTTGCATGCACCAACAAACTACTGGTTATCATCTCAAGGAGGAGAACTTAGCTGTGTGTTCCACTAGAACATCTAGCCTGTAAATGTATTAGAAACAACACCTCGTATAATTATTAGTGGCACTCACAATACATTCTAACACTACAGTACTGTATGTAAATAATGCAGCATATCCTTCTCAATGTTCAATAAAAAGATTTTATTTTAAATATATTTTTTTGTGCTTAAAAATGTCAGTGTTGGACTTCCGGTGACGTCACCCGGCATTGACGGGTAAAAGAGGAGCTCCAGAGACCCGCGAGTGAAACCACGCAAAAACCCACATTATCGCCCAAAATTCCGGATCAAAACTTGCCCCCTCAGAAGGCTAAATAGCAGGGAAATGTCCAAAGCAAAAAAAATGAATAATCAGGGAGTTTCCAAATACTTCTCGCCGTCTCAACGAGCGAAAGAAAGCACCATGGATTCCCAAGATGGCGACGGACCGCATGGCACTACCTCGCAACCCGGGAAAAAGACCCAGCCGAAAGAGCGCCCCTCAGCAAGCCCGGAACATACCATAACCCGGGCATATCTAGAGGAACTATTGGCAGGAATGGCAGCTACCCTCCAAGCCTCTTTTCAAACAGAACTCCGAACTGCAGTGAGCGACATAAGAAAAGAAATCTCAGGGCTAACTGAAAAAACAACCATCCTAGAGAACAAGCTCACAGAATCTCTACAAAAACAGAGTGAAGCGGAAGAAGAGATCAGCCGCCTGGGAGAAAAGATCACCCTTCTCAAAGAAGGAATGGAGGAGCAAGAAAATCGCGACCGGCGACAGAACATTCGCGTCCGGAATGTGCCAGAGACAATCACACAAGAACAACTCCGGCCTTACTTCCTGGAGCTCTTCAACCTGGTGTGCGGGGAGCTGGAGGAAAAAGAGCTCCAAATGGATAGGGCTCATCGTGCCCTAGGACCTAAGTCTGACGACCCAAGGCGGAGAAGAGATATAATAATAAAAATGCACAAATACACATCCAAAGAAAAGATCATCTCGGCCTGCCGAGACATGGGAGAAATAACTTTTCAAAATGAGACCCTACAAGTCTATAACGACCTCTCAAAGGCAACAAGAGACCGCAGGCGAGAGCTAAAACCGTTAACTCACTTGCTCCGTGAAAAAGGAATTCAATACAGATGGGGCTTTCCTTTCAGACTTACGGTCAACAAAAATGGAAAGTTCCTATCTATGAAATATCCTGCGGACATGGCCCCCTTCGCAAGAGCACTGGGTCTAACCCCACCACAAACATGGCTGACGACCAACTCGACCTCCGAGGATGCAACAGGAGACTCTCCCCGGACATCTGAGAGGATTGCGGCCCAGCACCCCAGGGACAAATAGCAACCGCCGCCGCTCCCAAACAAATCCCCCTGCATGGACCTGAAGGAGGGAAGGCGCCTCTACTTACCTTTAAAAACACCTCATCGGACCGGAGCCATACCGGAGAGTGAGCCACCGACCTCCCTGGTAAACCGACGCAGGACATCGCCCTTCACGTTGGGTCACGAGCCGCCTACTCCCGCGATGGCTCCAGAGAAGATCCCGTCCACCGTCTGAAAAACCTGGCTTCCGCCCCACTCAACCCTGTGCAGCGGGATCGCTGATCTCCTACCTCTGGAGCATATGAGGAGTCTGGACCCCAGTCTTGCATCCACCCGCCCCGACCTCCAGCTTTTCGGTCCTGCTGCGGATGTGATCTCCCTCCCCCTCCTCCTAACGGTTTTCCCGGTCCCGCGAAGCAGATCTCCCGATTCATGGAGGGGGGGGGGGGGGCGCAGCCGACGTCCAACCCATCCACTAGCGAACCACAGGTCCCGATACCACAGAGAATTTACCAATTTATGAGACCAAAGATAACTGTGGTCCCGGGGGGCCAGACCACCCAGACCGAACTAGGGGACTCAAAATTATAAGCTAATGTTGATGTTCCGGAGGCCGTGAGTAGAATAATAAACTGTTATATTTTAAATGATACCTCGCTTCCCCCCCCCCCCTCTTCAACCCAGACACGCAACCCCCTCCCTCCCCCCCTTCCTCACATATACACCCCTCAGCCCCCCACACACCCCCTTCTCCCCCCCCAACCCTTCCTCACCCTCTCCCCTACCTCACATTACCCCACCTTCCATAACTTAGGATCAGAGCGCAAGGGACTGACATGAATACGCCCACTGATCACTAAATTGTTTAAAATCCAATAACACTGCAAGATTGTACACTGAATGTATATCACACACCATGAAGAGTGACCTCAGCTCCCCTCCCTCTCTTCCCCCCCCTCTCTCCCCCCCACCCCTTGTTCTTTCTTCTCCCCCCCCACTCCCCCCCTCTCTTGCTCCTCCCCCCCACACTATGGGTAGCAACCCCACACGTAACCCCACACATATACTATGCAAATCAGAAAAGCATGTAAAGGAAGCAAACGAACAAGAGAAAGCTGAAATTATTTCCACAGGCTGTTAAAGTGGTTACAACATATCAACAGTGCAAAACTACACACTAAACGTATTACAAAAAGCCTGAAATGCTTAGAGTGTTTGAAATATGATTGTGACTCTTTTTACCCCCCATTCCCTCCATCCCCTCCCCCCCCCTGCCTACCCTCTCTCATGCCACCCTGCCCCCCCCCCCCACACGCATCTCGTATACTTCTATTAGCAATCCTGTCCATAGCCTCACTGGTGTACTATGCTAGGGGGTAAAGCCCTCAGATGAATCACGTGGACGAGAAAAGACTGAACATAGTCTCCCAGGCTACCAAACTGTTAATAACATGCTGAGAGTTCAGAAGTAGAGATAATATGTATAGACAAAAGGTTTTAAATGTGTGAAGGGATCAAGTTGAAAACATGACCCTCCTGTCCCACACCCCTCCCCCCTCCTCTCCCCCCCTCTCCTCCCCCCTTTCCCCCCCCTCCCCTCCTCATGTTAAAAGGGTTAAGTAAATTTTATAGAGGGTCTGGACCCCTCTGACATCCAACGGTTGACGAACCCGGAACCACCCCCGAAGGGCTCTTTTAGCCCAAATGCCAGTCGTTCTTAGGACTGGCGATAATTTGTTAAGGTCTTTTGTAGGCCTTGCTACAATCTATCTCTATCTGCTGACCCTGTCCCAGCAGATCTCCGCACCACCCCCACCTATCCCTGCCCACGCCCCCCTTCCTCAGACCAAAGTATCTATTCGGACCAAAAAAAGCACTCAACCTCTGCGCCCACAGAAATATAAACCAGGCTCAGATCTACTGGATCATGGCCTCCCAAGTGGGAAAGGTGAGGCCTCATGGTATTATCTAAAAAAGAACCCAAATGGCTAGTCAAACCACAATTAAATTAACCTCACTCAACGTAAAAGGCCTCCAGAGCAACAGAAAAAGGAGACTAGCACTCCAAGATATGAAAAGGTCAGGGGGAGACATTATAGTCCTACAGGAGACCCACTTCACATCACAAGACCCCCCAAATTTATTAAAAAAAGTGTTCCCAATGTGCTTTTTTGCATCGTTTAGTAGTAAGAAAAGGGGTGTGGCTGTCCTAATCAGACAGGGCACCCCATTCAATCATATCAAAACAACTGCGGACCCAGAGGGTAGATTTCTAGTGGTATGTGGCTCACTAGCGGGCTCAGCAATCGCTCTGATCAATGTATACGCCCCAAACGAGAATCAAACAGAATTCTTAAAAAATGTTCTCGAGGGCGTTGACCCGGGATATCTGTCATCGATGATAGTGGGAGGAGACCTAAACATGGTCCTAAACACTACCGAGGACAGATCAACCACAATGGGACCCCCCCGTACAACCCCCTCCCAGATCATAGGGAAAAGGTTTAGGGGAATTTTGAGCGAGTTCTCACTGGTGGACATATGGAGAACCCAACATCAGGGCCAGAGAGACTATACTTTTTACTCAGCACCTCACCAGACCTACTCTCGAATAGACCACTTTCTGGCCACTAAAAATGTGGTGGCGGCGGCAACTACCGACTCTGATATAGGACCAATCACATGGTCTGATCATGCCTCGATTACCTTAACCTTGGCAACCCCCTTTGAAAAAACAATAAATTACTCATGGAGGCTAAATGATTCATTACTCAACCATCCTGAGATAGAAAGGGAGATCAGATCCGCTATTCGAGACTACTTTCTTTTTAACTCAGGATCCGTTTCCTCACCAGCAATCCTATGGGAAGCCCATAAGGCAACCATCAGAGGGAAATTCATTTCCATCGCATCCCACAGGAAAAAACCCCGCCAAAAACTAATAAAGGAGCTCACGGATAATATCAAAACAATAGAACAAACCCACAAAGATAACCCCTCAAAAAAAATATATAAAGATTGACAACAGCCAGAGCAAAACTTAGACAGATCCAGCTGGAGGATGTTGAGAAGGCCCTCAAATGGACCAACCAACAATATTATGACAAAGGGAACAAGGCAGACAGACTCTTAGCCACTAAATTAAGAGGGGTACATAAACGGTCCCAAATCACGGCGATCAAGAGCAGGTCTGGTGAGATACAACATAGTGACAGCAAAATAGCAGCCGAATTTACAAAATTCTACACCGAACTTTACAACTTAAGATCCAAAAATGGCCGTCCTGAACCGATAGCATCAGAATTAATAGCGCAATATTTATGCAAATGCCAGCTCCCCACACTAACGGAGGAGGAAAACACAGTCCTCAACGCTGAGATTTCAAAAGAGGAACTGGAAGAGGCGGTCAAATCACTAAAAATTACTAAGTCTCCTGGCCCTGACGGTTTCACTAATGTCTACTATAAGAGATTCTTGCCAGTACTATCCACGCATCTTTTAAAAATATTTAACGATTTCATGGAAGGAAACCAAATCCCCACATCAATGTCCCTGGCCACCCTGGCCATAATACATAAAGAAGGCAAGGACCCGATGCAATGTGGAAGCTATCGTCCAATCTCCCTTCTTAACTGTGATCTCAAACTATATAGCAAAATACTTGAAAATAGATTGAACCCCATCTTACCGAGACTAATAGACAATGACCAAGTAGGATTTGTCGTGGGCAGGCAGGCCTCAGACAATACTCGGAAGATAATAGATATTATTGAGCATGTCCATCTCACAGAGACCAAAGCACTACTCCTCAGCTTACACGCAGAGAAGTCGTTCGATAGAATAGACTGGCTATTCATGGACCATGTTATGTGCAAATTCGGCTTTAAAGACGCATATCTAGAAGGAGTCCGTAGATTATACCAAAACCCGTCAGCAATAGTAAAATTGCCAGGGGACAGTAACCAGAGATTCGAGATCACAAATGGAACTCGACAGGGATGCCCCCTTTCTCCTCTCCTCTTTGCATTAACCATAGAACCCCTGGCATCAGCAATAAGAGCCAAAAGAGACATCAAAGGAATAGAAATTGGATACAGGCAGCACAAAATATCACTATTCGCAGATGATGTCATCTTAACCTTTACACAACCCCAAATATCCCTACCTAACCTCCAAAAAGAACTCCAAGATTTTGGAGATATCTCAGGCTATAAATCAACAACGACAAATCAGAAGCACTAAATTTAAGCCTGCCAGAGCCAGAGGTGAAACTCCTCAAATTAAACTTTAACTATCATTGGAGCTCCTCGAGTATCAAATATCTGGGAGTTAAGATAGCGAGGAACTACCAATCCTTATATCAACAAAATTACCCGGCCCTGTTCCGGAAAATCAAACAGGATCTAGATAAATGGGGAGGATATCAGATATCATGGATCGGGAGGATGATCTCGGTTAAAATTAACATACTCCCTAGATTATTATATTATTTCTAGACTCTCCCGGTCCACATCCCTGGCTCAGAATTAAAGAACATTCAAAAACTAATCTTCCACTTTATTTGGCAGGGTAAAAAACCCAGAATTACCAGGACAGTTCTCTTGGCATCAAGGGGGAGAGGAGGACTTGGTGTCCCAGACATCACAAAATACTACCAAGCCGCCCAATTGCGACAGGCAGTAGTCTGGAACGCCAACCCAAACCAATACTGTTGGCTAGATATAGAAACGTATTACGCCGGGACGCCTTCACTGCCAGCTTGCCTTTGGTCCCTGAGCAGGGAAGACATGCAGAATAGTAAATTCAAATTAGGTCCGATGAGACACACATGGGAGACCTGGACGAAATGCAAATTTAAATTTAAGCTCACAACACCTCAATCTCAACTAATACCAATTTTTAAAAATCCAAAATTCCCCCCTGGCTGTGAGCCCAGACAATTGGACCAATTCAAAGCAAAAAATATTAGAGCGGTTGCCGACCTCCTGAGCTTCGGGGAGTTCCTGAGTTATCAAAACCTACAAACCAAATATGAAATAGTAGGGCTGAATGTTTTCAAGTACCTACAAATTCGGCACTTTGTTCGAACTCTATCCCCAACGTTGAAATTTCCCCCTCTCACTGGTTTCGAGCAGCTCTGTAGAGAAACAGGCCACCAGAAAGGTCTTATAACACAAATTTACGCAGAATTGGAAAGGGCCATAGAAGCCCCCACACATGACTATATGCTACATTGGGCAGCAGAATTGGAAATAGTTATAGACCGAGAGGACTGGGAAAGAATTTGGGAAACATCCTCAGGAACTTCCATATGTACCACAATCAAAGAAAATATATATAAAATAAAATATTGTTTCGCTGGTATCTTACCCCAGTTAGAATAAATCAAATCTACCCCCAGGCGTCCGATCTATGCTGGAGAGGCTGCGGTCAAAAGGGGGACATTGCACATATTTGGTGGACATGTCCGGAAATTCAGAAATACTGGGGAACTATACAAAAATTAATAGAAGAGGTTACAGACCTCAAAATCCCTATTGATCCGTTGACCTACCTGCTGGCCAGGCCCTTAGAAAATTTGGACCGACCAACAGGTAAATTAATCTCCTTCATTCTTACAGCGGCTAGATGTGCGGTGGCGGCCGCCTGGAGGAAGGTGTCTCCCCCCTTAAAACAAACGGTAAAAAATAGGGTGCAAGAGGTGATGAATATGGAGAAATTGTCAGCTTTTTTGAAAAGATCCACTGACTCCTTTAACAACACATGGGATCCGTGGCTGACCCATATGGCACCCCTACGTCACTAAACCATATATGAGAAGTAAAGAAGAAAAATAGCTCAGAGGCTTTAGCGAAAAAGACTGAGGACACGGGAAGCAACAATATCTAATAAACACCAATACACAACCCACCCCCAGTGCTCCCCCATACTGTAAAACCATGATTTATTTTTTAACATACAGGATTAATATCCCAGGCCGACAGGAGTCCCCAGTGGGCCCAACAGGTATCCGCAGGCCCACAGTGTACCCCGGGGGTGTCCACAGGTGGTCCCCACGGATGTCTTGTGGTCCCCGGGTCATCCCCACAGGTTTCTGGGGGGCCCTTGGATTGTACACCATGTGACGGAGTCATTTTAGGTCAAATACAGGCCCGACACAGTTTATTCGAGCATTTGCCCGTTTTGTGCCCCTTATGAACGGGGCTTATTCCCCCCGCGTCCCCCTAACTCCTGCTGCCTCTGCAGCCTTCGGGGATGCCGGGGAACCCTGGACCGTGTGACCGGCGCCAGAGTGACGCGCGGCACGCACCAGGGAAAGCCCCAAACGAGCCGCCGGCTTGCCGTCGGTTACCCCACACCGCGGCTACGGCCGTGTTCAAATAAACAGTGTCGCCACTGTATGTGACGTCATCCAAAGGGAGTCACATGGTGTACTACAACCAATCAGATTAGGGATTTAGTTCCCACAATGTAGAAATTTCAGCTTAGTATATACTGTAGTGGGTGCACACAAGCGTAATTTAAATTAAGTTTGACATGCACCAATTTTGCCCCAAAAAGCTGTTTGCTACGCTTACTTCATAGGCTTCAATGTCTCATATATCATATGCTACTACTGTGGGGGAAATCCAGTTTTGTAGAGCATCTGCTCTCTAAAAAAGATCCACCCCCCTTACCTGGGAAGCAGGATGTCCCTGGAGCTGAACAACGTTAATTTCAGCTCTGCCGACCCTGCTCCCCGAGATATTTATGCGGGCCAATTGGAAGCTGTGAGATGATATCATGGCCTCTTGTGCACCCTGCATGCCGTGGGACATTTAAAAACCATTATGATAGCCCCAACTAGCCCAGCTAGAGATACTACTGGCATCCCCTATGGAGGTAAGTATCTTGGAAAGTAGGGGGTCCCTGGAGCTGAAAGGAATGCCGTTCCCCTGATTAAAACCTATTAAAAAAATCACCAAAAAAACAAACCCGGAGAGCTGCTTTAAAACCGTTTAATATTTTGGGGGGAAAGAACATCAAAAACTGGTTTGTTAACTTAAAAAAGGTCTTAGTAACAATGCTATAAGAAAGGAGTTGAACAATTATGGTGTATTTGCTCTATATAGTACAGTATAGTAAAAAAAGTACTTCCTTTTTATGTCCCAAATGAAATAACATATAGAGATGGCTGCTCTTTAAAATAGTTTCCAACATTCGTAAACATTTGTTAAGCTTTAACAACTTATTATGCACTGCAAATTCAGACAAGAGAAGTGCCCTCTTCATCATATTTGCTTTATAATCTCTTACTACATAGAGCAGAAACAGGTCACAGATGCAGACAAATACACTATTTGCCTATTGGGGCTGGTGTTTATCAGTGACACTGGTGATGTGGAGGGAATTGGGAGAAGTCTGCAGAATTAAGGCAAACTGTCTGCAGCTCAGTGATAGCTATTCCTTGCAATTGCTGGACAACAGTTATCCCTATGTGACTGGTATAACTTGTATAGAGCACACGTGAGAACAGTTCCCACCTCAGCATTTAGCAGCAAGACTGACCCAGACTTTGTCCAGAGACAATCAGGTGGAGCACCCTGCTGACTGAGAAGACTCAAATTGAGTGTGCTGGGATCCTCATAGGTGGAGGCACTGCACCCCGAGATATAGTACCCCAGGCTCCCCAGAAGCAGAGGCCTCCTGTGAGCCTCACAGGTAACAGCAGCACGCGTAATCGCCCACACTTTCCCATAGGCATAGGGAAAGGGGGTTACATACGCTTTTATCTTTTTCCCTACCAGTTTATTCAAAGATACAAAAGGAAACTGTTAGGTATAATTTTACACTCTGTCATGGTTTCAAATAAATGACCACCAAATTGTGCAATAAGTAAATGAAAGAAAACAAACATTGTATTCCACTTTATGAAGGAAACAAGTGAAAAGAAAAACTTCTACAGTAGTCATTTTTAAAATAAGCAGCCCCTCCTGACAATACATGCTGAATGCCAAACTAATGCATGTAAACCTCAACTAATGGAATATTGCAGCCTTATTCTCGTAGCATCACCTTGATTTCCAAAAAGTCATAAAGATTAAACAGTTATTGATATTATTTATATCTCATTTGGTTCTGTTGATTTTTATGGCAAGCTATACAACCATGTTACAGTAATATTACAGTATATATGTTAATATTTCATTCGGGATTCTTAAGTATAATTTTCTAAGAACAGATTTATAATGCTTGCTTCATTTGCACAGGTCTGACAGAGCATGTGCTTCTTGACTAAATAATTTCAATTTATTGTAAATGTGATTGTAAGTGGGACTGCACTTTTGATGAAAAGGTGACAGGCATTGGAGGATATATATATATATATATATATATATATATATATATATATATATATATATATATATATCCTAGGCAGCAGGCTACATCACCACCTCCTCCTCTACGCGTTTCACGCTATTACAGCTCTTCGTCTTGGAGACGACGAAGACGAAGAGCTGTAATAGCGTGAAACGCGTAGAGGAGGAGGTGGTGATGTAGCCTGCTGCCTAGTGTGTGTCTTATACCAATATAGCCTTTTGTATTACCGGATTCGTTTGGACCTTGACTGATTGCTGTGGCGCCGGATTTTCACCCCAATTCATCTGCTTATCTTTCCGGATGCACGCAACGGAACATGAGTAAAGAGGTCAGGGACCCAGGACGGATCAGCTGACAGGTACAAGCCTAGTGCCCCTGAGCCCCGATCTTCACTTGTTGCCCCCCTCGGCACCCTCCGACGCACATTCCCTCACTGTCAGATCACTGACACATTGGTGTCATATCCCTCAGCTGTTTGCCTGAGCGCATGGCAGCACTGGATTTCGTTGTAGATATATCAAACTGGTAAAAGTGTGTTAATATTGCATTCTGGTTAAAAAAAACGTGTTAAAGCCAAACAAATAAGTAGGTATATACCAATAAGTCTACAATCAGAAAAAGTGAGCAATGTGCCATGAAAACTTGCATTATTATTTGTGATAAATATCACTGACGTTAAAATGGATCAAAATGTCATGGAGTGGTCTTAAAATGGCAATGAAACATAGCAAGACAAGTCTATGTAGAAAACTATAAAACCACCTGTTTTCATGACACACATTGGCAGTGCTATTGGGAGGGAGATAGAGCACACTGGGCTATAAGTAATTGGAGGCATATTTGTATTTTAGTGCTTTTTGTTGTCTGTCTATGTGGGTGCTTGTGTGCTTGAGTTTCTGAGTTTTGATGTACTTTGGAAGATGTTTATGTCTTCATATTTGCTGTCTGATTGTGTTCAGGAGTGTGCAGTGTGAGAGTGTGAAAGATGGAGGAGACTGGAGTGAGTGGAGTGACTGGTGGGAGTGGAGGGAGTGTGAGTAGTGCTGGTAGGTGGATTAATGAGGAGTGGAGGAATGGTGGGAGGAGATTAGAACAGGTGGGTCCAGATAAGGCAATTGTTAGGCCAGGTTAAGAGTATTGGAGGTGAGAGGGTAAGAGGGAAGACAGACAGGGAGCATCAAGCCCCAGTGGAGGCCACATTACAGACTACTGACAGCAGCAAAGAAATGTGAAGTTTTCTGATGAAGAAAATAAGGTCCTAGCTGAAAAATTGTAATTTACTACAAAAAGATTCTGGGTAGTCTGGCATTCAAGTTCTCAAAAGGATTCCAAAATAGCCTGTGGCAAACAATTGCAGATGATGTATACTGTGTGGTTATCTTCCCAATTAGAGAGGTAAATCTGTTAGGCGAATTTGGATCCACAGTGGATCGACTGGTTCCTTTGGACCACGGATTTCAGCAGATCAATCTCAAAAAGAGAGATCTGCGTTTTGTGGATTTTTATTAGTATTATCAATAAATTCCACGAATTCTGCAACCAATGAACGGGTTTGTAGAATCCAATCCACCAACGGATTGCTGAATCTGTGTTTTGGATTCTACAAATCCATCCACGCGTTATATCCAATAGTGATTTTTGATGAATTTGCGTGGATTTAAACTGACCAAATCTGTTTGCGGATTTTACAAGGCAAAATGAATTTTGGGGGGAAAATGCGAGATAATCCGGGAAATGGATTTGGGCGAATTTGCCCATCTCTATGCCGGAGTATGTTAAGTATCTTCCCAAACACAATGTGGCAATGTAAAAAAAGTTAGTCAGTAAAAGAAATGTAAAGGTGAAAATGAGTCATGAGGATGCATAAAGAAGAGGGACGTGTGGAGGACCACCACTGATTGAATCATACACACAATATGAAGAGCATCTTAAAAGTGCCATCCATATGGATAATGCTGTTGGGATCTTGGCTGTCTGAGACAATGGGAGACCACAAACTCAAGAAGACTTTACAAGCCCGGTTCTCTTCTGGCTCTGCCAAGATGCGGAGGTCACCGAGTGTGACCCTGAGGAGGTCTACTATGAAGCCACATATTGCATTGAGCACATCAACGGGAATACCCAATGTTACCCCACAACCCAGGTATTCTTGAGGATACAGGACCAGTAGGATTCCCTGTTGGTGAGGGTAGCTCTGTGGCTGCCCACATCTATTATACTGGACATGGGACTGGCCATAATACTTTCCCTATTATCTGCCATTTCTTCTGAATCAGGTTCACAGAAAACGGAAACCCTTGGGGTTCTCTTCCCATTTTCCCCTGACCTCTACCTCCAGACGCATCAAATCCAGTCTCAAAAGAAAAAGAAAAAAGAGAAATGGGACAGGCTTGGTATTCGAGGGACACAACCTACAATTATCTGCATTGTATGGGGAATGGCAGATGGAGGGAAAATAGACCTACGCTAATAAGTCTGCCAGAACTCATACTCATAGATTTTAGGTCAAGATAGAGGATCCAGTTCTGGCTAAACAGTACGAAAAGGTACTTGCAATGCAACTTGCAAAAAAATATGCAATGATCAAATAATTGACGTAGTTGGGGTAAAGCTTTTTCCTCATTTTGTGATGAAGGATAATATCTTTACCAAGGATAAACAAACAGGGGAAGTCACCCATCAAATTCTGGTCCCCAAAATAGTCGTAAAAGCGTTATTCAAATTAACCCATACTGTACCGTGGGGAGGACAATTGGGGTGGGACAAAATCTCACACCGTGTTCTGTCACGGTTCTTCTGGCCGGGGTACATGCAGATATTACAACAGCTGAATAAAGATGATTGTTCTTGTTGTTTGTGTCAAATACAGAAGAGGCTTTAGAAAGAATATGTCAGGTATTTGAAGAGTTTGGAAAATTTTCGGGTTTTAAGGTAAACGCAGCTAAAACTGAAATAGTAATCCTATAAAGTAAAAACAATAATTGGGAATGCAAATGCCCATTCAAGGTAACTAGGAAACCACTTAAATATTTAGGAATCTATATTGATCCGGAGGGTAAATATCTTTACAAAAATAATTTTGGGGCACCTATTCCTAAAATAATCACAAAATTAGAGGTGTGGCAAAATGTACCTCTTAATTTGTCTGGCAAATGTCAGATGGTTAAAATGATCAGTTTCGCAAGATTAATTTACCATCTATAGATGTTACCAATATTATTGAAACACTCCGATGATAAATTTCTAGGTTTATCCAGAAGAAAGGGAGAAATAGAATCGCTATTAACAAAGTGTGTCTGAAGAAAGAGTGTGGGGGGGGGTTAATTTGCCTAATATCATAAAATATAATCTGGCCTGTGTAGCAAGACATAGGAGATTGGATTACTGGAAACCGCTATTACTCATGCCGAGAATTTGAGGAGAATCCCCAGTTGGTATCCCTAGAGAGTCTCCCGGGGATTTTAAAATGGAGAGAAATACCAATGGAAGCCAAACGAAAACCACTAATTAAGGAAACATGGGCTACTCGAAGAATGTGGAGAAAACAATTTGGGCTTTCATACTGTATACTTGTTCAAAATTTTTAACTATACATGGGAATTTAAGGTTTCTCCCGGGAAAGATGCAGGCTTCTTTTCAGATATGGAGAGACAAGGGTATTAGAACTCTTGGCCAGTTGGTGGATGTGAGAAATGGTAGGTTCTTGACGTTTCAAGAACTGAAAGAACAAATGGGCCTCAAACACATCACTTCCTTATATACAAGTAATGCATTATTGCAAGAGTATGGAAAGCTATAAATCAGATTTATTAGGAATAGATGTTTTTGATGCCTTTTTTAAGGTTGCTTATATTACCAAATATTCTATCTCAGATTTATATGATTGGATTAGGGACCAGGACTATGGGAAGGATCTAAGAAAAAATTCAGTAAGTGGGAAAAAGATTTCCCAGGAACTGAAGGAGTTAATCTGTTACTTGAAGGGTTAACTCAGTTTAGGAAAATTATAATTTCTGAGAAGTGGAGAGAGATGCAATATAACATACTGCATGGGGTCTATTATGCTTTCGATATCAATTATACGGGATTGAGAAATCTAAAAATAAGTGCCCCAAGTTCTCCCAGGAATGAGCAGATTTAAAACTGTTTGTGGGATTGTCTGGTTATTTCTGATTTTTGGGATAAACTTCTGCTGTATATGCAAGAAGTTATTGGGGTAACTACAATAAAAGAGCCCTTAGTCTAGCTGTTTGGAAATGTGGATAGTTGGAAAGAGGTGAATGTAAGGAACAATGTCCCAAGGCTAGCAGAGACTGTTTTGCTTGCAGCAAGGAAAACAGTGATGGTGAAATGGATAAAACCTGAACCCCCCACTTTAGATATATTAAACAATTATCTGAATAAATTGATGATGATTGAGAAATTAGAAGCTGAGACAAATAAGTAATTAAGAACCGAGATTTTTTTTAAAAATGGGAAAAGTTTATTGATACTTAGTCACAACAAGATCATACAGACATTTGAGAATACCTCTTGGGGTCTCCTCAGACTGATTGCGATGGGTCACAGATAATTTCACCCTCGAGGAAATATGATAGGATATTGTTGATGGGGGAGATGATGAATGGGGAATAGTATGCCAGGTTTTGTTAGGAGATGTGTGGTGATAGCTTTGTTAATCTTTTAAAATGCTATTAACTGTTTTTCTTTTTATTATTATTTGTGTTAATGTGTTGAATTTTCAAATTATAAGTACTGTATGATGAGCAATACTAAAAACAATTTTGTGTAAACGTATATTTTTCTGTGTTTTTTATTGTTTATTTTTTCTGTATAGTACTGTTGCAATGTTGTTGTTTAAAGTTTATGAACCCAAGATTATTAATGTTGACTATGTGCACTTACTTTAATGTAACACATAAAAGCTTAGCGTGCCTACCCTTTGATTTAATACTGCCTGAAAAAATGGAGCCAACACAGTTTTAGTGGAATTAAAATTAGGTCGTAGCTCTATTGTTATTTAACATGTATAAAAAATGGTCAGCCAGTTGCTAATCTATTTATGCTACTCTATATATGCAGCAGAACCTGGGCATTCTGCAAGTAGTATGGGGGTGACCCTTACAGACCAACACCTACAGACCTCCCCTACCCCTGAGTAGGAATGCCCTGCTCTCTGTCTCCCCTTGTGGCTGCCTAGGCCTAACCGAACTGTTGACACCGAGCTTTCTCCACCTGACTTGGGCAGTGGGCCAAACCGCATGGGTCGGTGCCTCCAGCCTGCCCAATATCTTCTGCGGACTTAACCACATGCTTGATGGTACAGTCGGATTCTTTCTTATTATCATTATCCTGACAACCATAAGCTGGCTGGGGTCACAGTTCTGCTAAACCTGTGACAATATACCTGTAGACATAAACATAGACAAATTGGTTAGACTTAAATATTACAGTTCTGGAGATGGGTGGGTGTTGGGAAATTCATAGTTAGTCATTTTGACCATGGGGCCAGTGTATTAAAACCCTAAGCACCCCCCCCCCCCCCAGTTTTACACACCGGGGTGGGGAAGGGCCCTGGCTACTAGGCTCCATCGCCCCATCCAGAAAGAAACTTGTGGGGACTTGCACTTCATATCAAGCAAGTCTTCCATACTACATATACACTGCTGGTATTTTATTGAGAAATTGTGGGTCCCCACTTGTGATTTTTGAAGTTGTTTTTTCCTGTAGAAACATACTACACTATATATTTTTATTTTTTTTCCACATACGGTGACATCTGCGCTCCCCACAAGTTTCTTTCTGCGTTCAACAAAAGGAGGAATTGGATCTTCTCCTTAAGGGTTAAGCTGTGAAGTTCACTGGTTTATTAATTTAAATTCATTCACTATATTCACTAAATTTATTAAGCGCTTTTTAAGGTTTTATTATATCACTGCACCTCTATTAGAAGCGCCTCACAATTCCCTTTTTTTCCCTCGCCCCATGCCAGCCTAGAGTCGGATGGCTCCCTTTGCTTTCCCCCTCCCCCAGTTGGCAGTGAAGAGCCGCCCGAAACACTATCTTAGTGAGGCATGCCACTTAGCCCTTATGGGGGCAATGGCTTCATTCTGGGGCCTCTGCCTCTTCTTTATTTAAGGCTTTTAACCCAATATGGTAAATAACAATTGATGTGGCTCTTTCCTCTAACTATTGTGTAAAACTTCAAGGCATTGTTGGTTGCCTTTTTTTCTGTTCTGTTGGTAGTGCTTCACTTTTTGTGTTGTTGGAGAATTTTGCAAGATGAATTGTTTATCTTTTGTCTGGCAGTAAAACCATTGCAAGCTTTTATCGCAATCTTTATAATTGATTTACATTGCTTATCATCGCTGTGCTAATTTACAGTATGCACTGGTTAAAGGATTTGTTTTAAAACCCAAAGGTAACACAACAGCAGGTAAAACTAAATATAGAAAATGCCACTAGTTAATTGCATTTCTCAAACAAAATGTAAAGCAAATTTTCCACCCTGTGCTGCATCTTTACACACAAATATCCAGTTTGCTTTACAGTTGTTACAATGTGGATTTTTTCTTTATTCATATGCACGTAATAAATCTGTCATGATAGTTGTCTTGCAGGTACTGTATCAGCGTTATTACGGGCTATAAACATTGACAGTTCTTGTCACAGAGTAGAGTGTCATCAAGATACACAGCTAAAATGCTCCATGGGGAAAAGAAACGATAAGCAATTATAAGAGGCAGACACTATCCGCAGAGCTGGTCGACAGGAGCTCTTTACAGTTGGGATACATTAATTGATGACAACAATCCATAGTAAATACTGCAATGGTTTCTGCAATTTTCTTTGGGCCTTTCCAAAGGCCATTTTCTATGATTAAAAAAAAAAAACCATTAGCACAAAATTATAGCTGTGGTGCTCAGAGTTCACTGCAGTCAGAAATGCTGAAAGAAACGTTAAATGGAAGTTATTTCTTTTACTTCACCTACACTTTGATAACTAGAGTGTTGGGTCTGTATCCTTGAATGATAGGTTAAAAACATAAAATAGATGCAATATGAAAGGTTTCCCTGTGTGGTAGATGTTAAGGACATAACACTGGAGTTGTTTCATTCTTTTTGTTTTGCAAAATTGGTTTGTAGTCTGCCACCAATTAGAGTACTCTAGCAATGGCTGGCTGTGTCTGTAAACAGATGAAACCTTTGCAACAAGATATAATACATTTGTTACAGTATGCAAACATTAAACAACTGTTAAGACTTGTGATTTTCATGATTGCATAGGCTCAGACCAGCAGACGTGGATGGGAATAATATTGACATAGGCATTGTAACATGTGACCGCGATGTTTGGCAGCAATGTACAAGAGTTCCTGTGAGCACCCATATTGAACATGTTATAATCAAGAAAAAGGATGTTAATGAATTATATCACAGTTAGCAAAGCTATTTTTGAAAGCTGGTTGCTGCACAGAGTAGATACTCTCTCATTGTATGTATGTATGTATGTATTTATATATCACAATCCATGCACATAGTGCTTCACAGCAGTAATACATGAGACAATAATATAACACATACTGTAATCGGAATAAGAGCTTAAGTAACATAAAAGTAACAGTACTGTAGGAAAAGGAGTCCCTACCCCGAAGAAAATACATGGAAGAAAGGAGTTCCAGCGCCACTGCCCATGACAAACTTCAAAGTACTTCCGGGTTAGTAGAGAAAAACTTTATTGAAGCCTCACAAACACACGGCTACACCACGATCTCCCCCTCACCTTACATAGGTAAGGTTTCCCTTCCCAGCTCTGACCTATCTTCAGGTCCGCCATCACACTCTCCTGCTCCACTCTTTGTGACCCTAGTTGACACCCATGGGTGCTGGAACTAACTGCCAGAGCGCAGGACAGGCTTCCCCGAAGAGAATACAACCTACTCACTCTGTCAAAGCATCAATATGACACTGCCCAGGAGACATCAAAACAAACATATATATAATTTCTCTAAGGCAAACTCAACACAATCACTGACAACAAAACCTACAGTACGCAATGTTGTGCAAATTCTACAGTATGCATTGTGACTGGTGATACAGAGCCTAACCCCAAGCATTTTAACAGATCCGATCCCATGACAGTGTGGCATACTTTTACACAGCCTATAAACACACTGCTTTGGTGAAAATGACAGTACAATTCAGATCATTCTGAATGGAAAATATTATTTGCATATCTCCTGATTAAACTCCACGTTTATTGGTCTATCAGCACAAGCAAAAAACTTTATTTAAATTAGGCCAAGCACTAGCTGGTAGAGAAAAATACTTTGACCAGCTGCAGGAATACAGTGCAAATGCACTAATAACCGTACCGGTTTATGGTTCTCAGCCAAATGGCTCCAATCTTATGAGCTTGGATGATCTTTAGATAACTTTCTTACCTGACAATGCTTATATCACTGTATGATCAGTTGACCACTTTAAAAACCTCATGCACAAGGATATATTGATTCATGTTTATTAGATAGCTCAACATGTCATAACCTTCTTCCTGCAGAATCCAGTTTTGCTGGAGCAGTAGAAGCCATTCAGTTCTCATCAGAGCCTGGATTTGATATCATCCCTATAATGTTTATGGGAGTAGTCATCATACCAAAACTATTTCAGCTAATGCTGCCTGGAACAGATTTCCAAGGAATATAAGGATGACTCTACTATCCATCTGTATGAAAATGGAATAGATTCATTGTGAATGGTCACAAGGGAATATTCTTACTTGCTCCCGCAAGAAAATCCATACCAAAATAATTCTCAATTGCATACAGGTATCTAAAAAGTCATCTTTGAAAAGAGAGTCGAACAAAAGATACAATCTTCACAGCAGATTGGATACATGAAAAATTCACAGAACAAAACAATTAAGTCTATGTGGTCTTTGTTGACCTGACAACAGACTGGCTATCATGCACATTCATCATCATTCCAGGAAACTATCAGTTTCCAGAAAATTAAAGTCTTATATTGGACAGATTCCGAGAAGAAAACTCAAACAGAGTACAGATAATCCATACAATGATGATACAGTTCAGTAATCTGGTATGGACATAAATTTACATTTAATACTTTAAATTAATTGCATGTACTGTAGAGGATGAATCCTAATTAGTAAATCTGTTTATGCATGTTATAAACTGCTTTCTCTCTATCCTGTTAGCCCCGGTCTTTTCTTCTTCTTGAAATAATATACATTTGCATTTTTCTGGTGGTTATGATACCAGTGTAGAAGGCCTGAGGAATATTTAAAATGGGGAAGTTATCAAGAAAGCAGTGCCCTTGATACTGTACCTATGATGTGCGAGTGTGTATGTATATTACTGTATATCAGTCAGCCCCAGGCAAAATCTGTCACCAACTGTTACCGGAGTTCATATACTCTTGTCCTGACAGTGAACAAATTCTCATATAGTACCTTATAAGCACTGCTAAATTTCCAGAAGAATAATCAAAAATCTTTGACAGGCTTTATACGAGCTTATGGAAGAAAGGCATGATATTGCAGACAAAAACTGAAGGTTTACAGAACTGTAGTCCTTATCTTAATTCTTTATGTCTTTAAAACTTAGATAATATATAGCAAAGCATATCATGAAGTTGAATCACTTGCATCTGAGTGGTTTACAAAGATCATAAACTAACATACAGAAGCTTGACAAAATTCAGAATACTGAGGTTCAAGGCCAAGCTACTGGTAAGGTCAGGGCAGCTGTTCAGAATGTTTAATGACCACAAAACAATGTCCAGCCAAGAAACGGCAAGTGAAAAAGATCTCATGGTACCCATTGCAAAAGATGCACAGACAATTTTAAAACAGCATTGTCTAAGTCCATCCATGTCCAGAGCTGGGAACAACAAGCACATAGACAGACATTATGGAGAATCATGATCCACAATAGAAATACTAATTCTGAAATACAACAAATTACTACAGCTGAGTATATTTTATTATTAAGTCTTACTTCTCATTCCTCTGACCTGTTTTAGGGCTGTATTGCTTCAAAACATTTACCTTCAACAAGCAAGAGGGCAGGAAATGTGGGGAAGGTACGGTTTTTAGAGCAAGTTTAAAAAGCCTTCTCTTGTGTTTTCAATGAGAGAATCAAAGGGCCATAGGATAGAATATAATATATGTACAGAACAACATAACTGATAGCTATTTATGTGTATAAACCATTCAATTTGTCTTTCTGCAGAGCAAAATTGCATCCCATCATTGAATATTAAGTAAAAGAAATGGCTTGTGTCTGTGCTTTGTGTTTTATGAAACTTATTAGTACTGAGTACTAATGATTGCATAACTTTGCATTTCCAATTTTGTAATATCTATTATTGTGACAAAGATAAAATATTGTATTTAATTTAACAACTTTCAATGTCTAGATATCTGTACTCAATATGTAATAATTTTGCAAGGTGTGACATACTGTATGTTACTACTCATAAGGATCATCTACAGTGGCGACCAACTTTATTCTAACTCGGCTAGCTCTGCGAATTTCAGATTATCCCGGTGATGTGCGGTTTTGTGTCGTTTTCTCCCGGGGTGTATTGCGTTATTTTCGCGGCTGTGATTTAAGCATTTTATTCCTGCTGGCTGCAATAATGCAATGCCGTGTAAAAACTCATGGGGGCGTTTGCGAGCTGTTGTCTTTGAAGCCGAGAAATTCATGAATTGTAATGCAGTATATACTGTAAATATACAGTATGTACTGTATAACAACAACCCCTATAACCCCTAACATACACATAGAGTACTGTATATGCACATCAATGATACGATAGGCCGGCGGGGGCGAGATGTGTTTGCAGCAGAGAGAGATCCGCTGCTCTCTCTGCACAAACATCGTTACATTAAAAATTATTTAAAATACATTTGTATTCATAGTGTAGATGTGCAGGGGGTCTTCGGAGCTGAACCGCGTTGGTTTCAGGTCCGGGGACCCCCTGCTTCCCGAGATACAGCCCCCTTTATGAGGTGCCGGTATCCCTCTGCATTTAAAGGTCCCGAGCACGTGACCGCGGCATGTAAACCAAGCAGAGGGATACCGGCACCCCCTAAAGGGGCCTGTATCTCGGGAAGCAGGGGGTCCCCGGACCTAAAACCACAGCGGTTCAGCTCCGGAGACCCTCTGCACATCTACAGTATGAATAAAACACATATATAAATAAACACTCGTTCCTTACCTTTGCGGCTATGTGCTATGGTAACGAAGCAGCATGACTGTATTTTTAATAATATTGTACAGTGAGCAGGGGGTTCCCTGAGCCACAAATCAAAGCTCAGGGGACCCCCTGCTCCTGCACAATATTATTAAAAATACAGAAATGCTGCTTTATTGCCATAGCTGATAGCCGCTAAGGCAATGAAGGGGTTAACCAACCAAGGCTGCTTTATTGTGGGTAGCGGGGGTGGGTGAAGGGGGTATTTGGCCCTTGGTGTGAGTTTAGGACTTGCGGGGGGGTTGCGGGTGCACTTAACCCCTTCACGGCCGTAGCAGTTAATACCGCTACAGTCATGAAGGGGTTAACCCCTCCCGCTACCCCCCCCGCAAGCCCTAAACAACCATCGTTGGGGCTAATACCCCCTTCACCCACCCCCGCTACCCGCAATAAAAAAAATTCACACACAGCAGCCGCCCAAAAAATAAATAAATAAATCTAAATAAATAAATAAATGAATATAAATAAATAAATTTAAAATACATTTTTATTTATAGTGTAGATATGCAGGGGGTCTCCGGAGCTGAACCGCGTTGGTTTCAGGTCCGGGGACCCCCTGCTCCCCGAGATACAGGCCCCTTTATGAGGTGCCGGTATCCCTCTGCATTTTAAGGTCCCGATCACGTGACCGCATCATGTAAACAAAGCAGAGGGATACCGGCACCCCATAAAGGGGCCTGTATCTCGGGAAGCAGGGGGTCCCCAGACCTAAAACCAAAGCGGTTCAGCTCCGGAGACCCCTGCACATCTACACTATGAATGAAAATGTATTTTAAATTTATTTATTTATATTCATGTATTTATTTATTTAGATTTATTTATTAATTGTGCTGCTGCTGTGTGTGAATTTTTTTTATTGTGGGTAGCGGGGGTGGGTGAAGGGGGTATTAGCCCCAATGGTGGTTGTTTAGGGCTTGCGGGGGGTAGCGGGTGCACTTAACCCCTTCACGACCGTAGCGGTATTAACTGCAAAAAAATAAACATTAAACTAAAAATCCAAATCAATTCACGGGTCTTCTAATTGTAATCCATCTTCATCTTCATCTGTATTCTTCTTTCTTCTATCTTCTTCCGGGCGGGGCGGGGTCTTCTTTCCATCTTCGGCCACGCCCTGGTCTTCTTTCTTCTCCGGAGGTCCTTCCTCCTCGGCGTCTGGCTTCAAAATGAGACGACATAGGCTTTTAAAGGCCTATGACGTCACATTTTCATCATATGGTTCCCACGGCCCTGATTGGGCCGTGAAAACCATGTGTTTTGGCCGATAAAAATAAAAATTATGACGTCACTTAAAGGCAATGAAAGCACAGCCAATCAGAATGGATTTGCTTCAATTGCCTTTAAGATTACGTCATTAAAAGAAACATGGCCGTCCTCACATGGTATGGTAGCCAATCAGAGCGTGGGAACTCCATCCCAACTCTGATTGGCTCTAGTATACCATGTGACAGAGGCTTGGGGGGAGAAAGGATGTGACGTCATTGAAAGCTTGTCACATGGTACTAGAGCCATGGGAACTCCATCCCTACTCTGATTGGCTGTAGTACGTCACATCCTTTCTCCACCCAAGCCTCTGTCACATGGTATACTAGAGCCAATCAGAGTAGGGATGGAGTTCACATAGGAGATAGAAAACCACTGCTCAACCTTAATATTCAACATATATAACTGTTGTATATTCTATGTGGTGCACAGGAAATAGAAACACTCTATATATAGGATGGTCCAAGAACAACCACAGAAAAGAAATCCCATAGATTTTCACTCAACTTAAAAATATATCTGAGTAGATGGAAACAGATTTCCAAACCATATAGGATACCAGAAGGTTTAAAATACAAAACAAAAAATCTTTATTTAAATATTAATTAACTCTTCTAATGAAAATACATAAAACATATATTTTTATAAATTTAACTTATATATAAAATCACCTAAAAGGTGCTCTAATGAAGGTGACAACGGAGTTTGCCAGCGTGCAATATGGTATGGAAGATAGCGCATATGGGAGCCTGAAATAGGTACACTCTCTAATATGAATAGATGTTATAATCATACAATAATAAAGCTAAATTGTATGCGTCTATTTGTATCACCAACAGCTGATGGTTTGAATGTCCGCGCAGGCAGGCTGTAATATGCCTCCCGTGCTGAGTCTTGACAAACAAGGTAAACCGGCTTTAATAAGCCCAAAATACCCATAGAGCGTCACCACATGCTATGCAATAATGATCCTATGTTATGTGCTCCTTGCAATAGAATCTACTCAAATCATTGCCTAAATTGTGCACAGTTTGTGTGGTGCACATTTACACCCAATCGTGTTATACAACCAGTCAGCTGCAGGGTCACTGGCATTCACTCGCGCTCCGTCTCAGACTCCAGAACAGCAACCGGCTGACGTCATTAGTTAGCGCGTCGCCTACACCCGGGTCAGGGCCGTGGGAACCATATGACGAAAATGTGACGTCATAGGCCTTTAAAAGCCTTTGGCGTCTCATTTTGAAGCCAGACGCCGAGGAGGAAGGACCTCCGGAGAAGAAAGAAGACCAGGGCGTGGCCGAAGATGGAAAGAAGACCCCGCCCGGAAGAAGATACTGTAGAAGAAAGAAGAATACAGATGAAGATGAAGATGGATTACAATTAGAAGACCCGTGGATTGATTTGGATTTTTAGTTTAATGTTTATTTTTTTGTATGGTTTATTATTTTATGGGTTCTTGTGCCTGGTTGATTGGTTCGTGAGTAAGGTGCGCATCGGGAGTCGGTGGGGCCAAGTAATGGTAAGTGAACTAAAGAAATGTATTTTATTTAACTTGTTAATTTTTTAAAAAGCTTTTTTAACATGTGTATATATGTATAGGGATTGTTGTTTATTTATTAATTGTGGCGCTGCTGTGCGTGAATTTTTTTATTGTGGGTAGCGGGGGTGGGTGAAAGGGGTATTTGGCCCTTGGTGTGAGTTTAGGACTTGCGGGGGGGTTGCGGGTGCACTTAACCCCTTCACGACCGTAGCAGTTAATACCGCTACGGTCGTGAAGGGGTTAAGTGCACCCGCTACCCCCCCGCAAGCCCTAAACAACCACCGTTGGGGCTAATACCCCCTTCACCCACCCCCGCTACCCACAATAAAAAAAATCACACACAGCAGCAGCACAATTAATAAATATATCTAAATAAATAAATAAATAAATAAATACATGAATATAAATAAATAAATTTAAAATACATTTTTATTCATAGTGTAGATGTGCAGGGGGTCTCCAGGGCTGAACCGCTTTGGTTTTAGGTCTGGGGACCCCCTGATTCCCGAGATACAGGCCCCTTTATGGGGTGCCGGTATCCCTCTGCTTTGTTTACATGCCGCGGTCACGTGATCGGGACCTTTTAATGCAGAGGGATACCGGCACCTCATAAAGGGGCCTGTATCTCGGGGAGCAGGGGGTCCCCGGACCTGAAACCAACACGGTTCAGCTCCGGAGACCCCCTGCACATCTACATTATGAATAAAAATGTATTTTAAATGTATTTATTTATATTCATGTATTTATTTATTTATTTAGATTTATTTATTTATTTTTTGGGCGGCTGCTGTGTGTGAATTTTTTTATTGTGGGTAGCGGGGGTGGGTGAAGGGGGTATTAGCCCCAATGATGGTTGTTTAGGGCTTGCGGGGGGGTAGCGGTAGGGGTTAACCCCTTCATGACCGTAGCGGTATTAACTGCTACGGCCGTGAAGGGGTTAAGTGCACCCGCAACCCCCCCGCAAGTCCTAAACTCACACCAAGGGCCAAATACCACCTTCACCCACCCCCGCTACCCACAATAAAGCGGGCACGGTGGGTTAACCCCTTCATTGCCTTAGCGGCTATCAGCTATGGCAATGAAGCAGCATTTCTGTATTTTTAATAATATTGTGCAGGAGCAGGGGGTCCCCTGAGCTTTGATTTGTGGCTCAGGGAACCCCCTGCTCACTGTACAATATTATTAAAAATACAGTCATGCTGCTTCGTTACCATAGCACATAGCCGCAAAGGTAAGGAACGAGTGTTTATTTATATATGTGTTTTATTGATACTGTAGATGTGCAGAGGGTCTCTGGAGCTGAACCGCTGTGGTTTTAGGTCCGGGGACCCCCTACTTCCCGAGATACAGGCCCCTTTATGGGGTGCCGGTATCCCTCTGCTTTGTTTACATGCCGCGGTCATGTGATCGGGACCTTAAAATGCAGAGGGATACCGGCACCTCATAAAGGGGGCTGTATCTTGGGAAGCAGGGGGTCCCCGGACCTGAAACCAACGCGGTTCAGCTCCAGAGACATTTTTAATGTGCCGATGTTTGCGCAGAGAGAGCAGCGGATCTCTCTCTGCTGCAAACACATCTCGCCAGGGGACGGCCTATAGTATCATTGATGTGCATATACAGTACTGTATGTGTACAGTACTGTATGTTAGGGGTTATAGGGGTTGTTGTTATACAGTATATATATATATATATATATACTGCATTACAATTCATGAATTTATGCCATCTGGCGGACACGGGAAGCATTACAGCCTAGTAAATCCTGAACCATTATCAATTAACACATCAACCGCGCGTCAGCCGGGCATGACCCCTGGCTGGGAACGCGGCATGCTCCGGGCGAACAGTGTCGCATTCCAGGAACAAGCCAGGGACAAACCGGTGATTTGTTAGAATAAAGTGTGCCGCAACAGTATGTTTTATCCATCCTTGACACTTTTGTTACCTCTCACTCTTCTAGCTAATTAGTTAGGTGGGGAGGGGTTGTACTTGCACTGGTGTTTCGAAAACATCTTTGTGTTTCGGTTTGATACATAGTTTTGTTTCTAAAAAATGGTTATGTTTTGGATGTGGTTTTAGTTCTAAACATTTTCCGTGTTTTGGGTTTTGTTTTGTAATAATTCAATTTGTTTGGTTATGTTTCAGATTTTTACAAAATGAGAAATAAGCAGAAAAACAATAAAAACATGTTTAGAAAAGTATACAATCAAAAAAATAATTAGGAAATTAAAATAATATAACTAAACATTAAAAGATATGATGAGATATGCCCCAAGACTTCAGCCTCCATCTATATTGCACGAAGGATGTCTGAAAGAGCGGCTTCCTTTAGCTCAGAAACAGTGTGCTAAGGGTTAACATCTGGGATAGCTTGAAATGTGTTTCATCAACCACACCCTCTGCAATTTTTATTGCACTGGATTAAAAGGACACATAGCACAGCTGAATTCATTCAGAACCTCATCAGCCTACATTAGCGCCACCCCAAAGGCGGCAGCCAAAGGGTGTCAATCGTTTGCTTCCATTTGTTGATGTTACAGCTGCTCTTTTATAATTCAAAAACCCATCAACCTTATCCCCCTGTCCCCTATGTTTACACTTACCCTTCCTTATAGATTGTAAGTTCCTTGGTGATGGGCTCTCCTTACCTACTTTAACATTGTATGTTAATGTTTGTTATTTTATTGTCTTTTGTCCTCTAACCCTATTGTACTGAGCTATGGAATATTTTGACATGTTATAAATAAATTATAATAATAATAATAACTCCACTATTGCCAATCAGCAACAAGAAGGGCCTTCTCCTTTTAGTATGTTCTGTACAAGTGTAATTTGAAAGATGGTGCACACTGTGGTAAAATATATGTAGAATGTTCTTTTTAATACTGTTTATAATCCCTTTTGGGTAAACTAAACAAGAATATCAATAATTTACCTGGTACAACCTCCCTTTGTTCTGGTACTTCTGGTACAAACCCCCCCAATTGAACACTTTGTTGGTGCCCCGGTGATGATCTTCACTCCTGGCCTAATCAGATGCCTTTCTTAGTAAATCCCATCTCTGTCATCCCACAGCCTGCCATCATCTTTTCCTTCACCATCCTACAATTTTCCAAGTAAAGGCTATAGTCCTGAGAGCACACTAGTGCATTGTCTGCTGTGTGGGCACATTGTTAGTAGAGGTGAGCTAAAGTACTTAAGGATGTACGAGAATGTAATGCTATGCAACCTCTGCATATTTTGTTCCATGATCGTGGATAGTCATCCAGCGTTGCAGTAGCAGCAACAGTAGTACTGTGGCCACATCCTCTGTGGTGGGCTTGTGTCAGTAGGCATCTGTTCCTACTGTTTAGATAATCTTAGAGGAACAGGGATTGGTTTATTTTGTCTAACAGGATGTGGTTATTCCACCTCTTCTGACTGTACTCATTGGAAACTGCTCTGTTTTAGAGGGAGCAGGCCAGCAAGGGGATTGGCTTTTCTTGTGACCCAGGGCATGACTGTCTTTTGGGTCCCAGTATACCTCCTTCCTCAACTTGCTAGGGCCAGACCATGGCTGGGTCCTGGGACGCACCATCCCACTACTACCCATACTATCTTTTGATGGCACTTTTTGGTGGGAATCTTCCATGTGCCATAGCATTAATGAAGTTCCAAGTTGATCGGAAATCCTCAAGCAGAGTTCAACTTGGAAACAAATTCTTGTTCTACAGTACTACAGATGCAGCGGCCAGGATTCAACCAACAGACTAATGGCCCATCGGATTAAAACAGAACAGGTCCCTGCTGTGTGAATCCTACCGGGGTCTACCTGTCTGTAAGAGATGTGCAGATAGAGAGTGGCTGAATCAGTCACTCTAACTGCGCGCCTCTAACAGGCGATCGCAGGGGTTTTATTTAATTTTAATACTACAGTAATGTAGCAGGGAGTCTCCGGAGCTGAACCGCATTGATTTCAGGTCCAGGGACCCCTACTTCCCAAGAAACAGGCCCGGTATGGGGTGCCGGTATCCCCGCCATGTTAGAATCTTGTTGGTCACGTGACCGTGGGATTTTAACATTGCAGGAGATACCGGCACCCCATACCGTGGCCTGTATCTCAGGAAGCAGGGGGCCTCAAAGGCTGAAATCAACTTTGTTCAGCTCAGGAGAACCCCTGCTCACGCACACTATGAATAAAAATAAAATGTAAGCAGCTTCATTACCTTAGCAGCTATCCGCTAAGGTAATGATTTTTTCTTTGGGGGGGGGTGTAAACATGGTGGGGATACTGGCACCCCATAACGGGCCTGTAACTCGGGAAGTAGGGGGTCCCCGGATCTGAAATCAATGTGGTTCAGCTCAGGAGATCCCCTGCTACAATACTGTCATGTTAAAATTAAATAAAAACCCCACGATCGCCTGTTAGAGGCGCGCAGGTAGAGTGACTGATTCAGCCTATCTCTTACAGACAGGTACACTCCGGAAGGATTAACACAGCAGAGACCACTGCTCACTGCCCCATAGAGCTTACAGTCTATTTTTTTGTCCCTGATGCACAGGAAGATAAAGTTAACTTTCCCTAGATCACAAAGAGAAGATATCAGGATTTGAACCAGGTTCCTCTGCCTCAAACTCATGGTTTCCAGGGTCAGTGTCTTTACTTTGCTCCTTCAGCCCCTTACATGATCCAATTTCAAATAGTCTAAAAAATTTGCAGATTCTTAATGTGTGATTTTTAATGAGATCTGCCTTTTTTGTCACTAAGGCATGAAGGAGATACAGTATATCAATGTAAATAAAGTGTGAACAGAAATTGTTTTATTTTCCGTTTGTGAGAAATGTAAGAAAGTTTTTCTATCATTTGACGCAAACTTTTAGCAATAAAAGTCTACGCCACCTCAGACCTTGCAAATTCTTTGGACACACATATCAAAATTAAAATGTGATGCATAGAGTTTGATAGATCTCATGATATTCTATGCATTATGTGACCTCCCTTACGCTTCCAATTGACCATCTCCAAATCGCTAGCTGAGGCAAATGGTGCAAAACTTGAAGAAAGGATCAATTGCCTTACAGCATCATCCACCACAAAGCAAACAAGTACAGAAGATCTTTCTTTGGAATTCAGAATTAAAATTATATACCAAAAAATAAACAATGTACAAAAAAATAATACACCATCACAAAAATCACCATAATATGCAATGAAAGTCTCAGGCCTAGTGTCACCCTTTCTTAAGCGGGTGGACTAAGTTTATCTCCAGTGGCAGTTGCTTAGCAGCAATATGGACTATCAAGGTACCAATCCTAGAAGACCTCAGCACCAGTGTTTATGACTTCACTTCTGGTATTGAAGGTAGAAGATTCTATAAAGATAGATGGGAGGACAATGAACACCCATACCAGACTACTAGCAAGTATCTCCTCCAACCACAGCTAGATACCAATGCTCTAAAAAAAAGTCCTCTTGTTGGATGGAGGAAATGTTCCCTGGAGTACAGCCATGGTCCATATAAAGAATATTATATAGTGAGTAGTGAGTAAAACCTTTTCAGAGAAGGCCAAACTGTGCCTACAAAGTTGTGCTGTTTATTGCATAATATGGTGGTATACAGTAGAGGCAACTCTTATTCTAACAAAAACCAGTGGCAATTCCCCAAAAGACCCAGGTACACCCAGGTACATTCTGAATACATGCCTTAAACTTTCCTTAAACTAGCCCCAGCATTTCTGCATTGATTAATGGCCTATCAGATTAACAGCGGGGTCCCTGGCAGTCCCATTCAAACTGAATTGGACTGCCAGGGATCCCTGCTGTGTTAATCCTATGGGTCGTTAGTCAATGCAGAAATGCCTTAAACGTGCCTCAAACTAGCCCAGAACATACCCAGCACATACCCAGCACATACCCAGAATGTAACCCGGCTAGTTTACAGCAAATGTTAGAATAAACGTTGCCTCTACTGTATAACCACCTTTTTTTGTAGTGGTACATTGTTTATTGTGTGCTACTGTATATAACATTTTCCATTTTGCAGTTTGCATTTCCCAAGAACGATTCCTATGAGTTTTCTGTTTGATGTGCTGAAGATACCCATATTATTTATTGTCATATTCTTTATGGGATTATTGAGATTATTACGCAGTTCCATGCACTATTCATTTTTCTTCTCCCTTTCTTTGTTCATACCTGTAACGTTGCTGGCTGTAGAACAGGATACGGACCCGCAGAGCAGATGTAGGGAGTAATACACCGACGTTGGCCTGGGATCAGAGGCCTGAGATGCAGGGATAGTCAGGTACGGTTCCGGGGTCGAGGCAGGCGGCAGGCAAAGAGTAGTCAGGTCAGTTCCGAGGTCGAGATAGGCAGCAGGCAAACAAAGGCAAGGCAGAGCTCAGACAGAACAAGAAAACAAGTACTTTGCATGAGCAAAGTCCAAGGGCAACTGCCTGCTATTTAAAGGCCAGAGAGAGGCTTACTTTCTGTCAGGGGAGTAAGGGCAGGATTTGCCAGGAAGCAAGGTGTCCGTGGTGGCTTTGTACAAGATGACATCACTTCCTGTCAGCAGTCCTCCAGGATGTTTCAGACAGATCCCTTTTAATACTGTTTTCTCATGAGTGCTGTCTGACAGCCCCACTCTTTCAGGATCACCCCATTGTCTTTGTTCTTGCATAATAACCTCTTCAATGCTGCCTTGTTCTCAGTGTAATGTTGAAGAGGATGTCATAATGAATTCATTGGTCTATGCTGCCAATGCCCCAATTATTTTATTCTTGACAAAAAGTATGGTAGTATGTTAAACTGATCTGAATCTGGATAGCAAGCTCCCTCTAACAAAAGAGGATGAAGAGGATGAAACATGTCAGGTGTTGCTCTAATGGTTGAAAAAAGCTGTTGACTGCAAGAGATAGAGCAGCTACTGTATTAGTTACTTATTTCCAACTTGTCTCCGAGGATTTATTACTATCCTTTCTATGCGAAGATTTACTGTTCGGGTTTATTGTACACATGCATTAACAGTTCATCATAAAAGTGATTGTGAAGTAGCATTGCCATGAATTCTACAAAACCTGTTGATTTCCATTTCTGGGAAAGTAATTGACAGAAATTGCATTTCTTGTATGTAAAACCTGGTTAATCTATTCATAGCAGCATAGCCAGGGGAGAATAAATGGGGGAGAAAAAACAGTCTTACTGACAGGCTGCTTCCCAAGTGATTTACCTTTGTCACCATTGCTTAAGTATAATAAATTAGAAATATAACACCACACACCACTAAGGGAAAAATAAGATTAAAATGTCCTATTTCAAAAATATAATAAGATATTATTATACATCATTGTGATGTAATTTAGAAAAAACATGGAATCATCGGACACTAAAGTTCAAGTGTGATTAAATGTTGTAGGAGGGAATATATCAAAGGTTAATGATTTGGTTTCTGTGTTAAGTATGCTTTTAAATACAGTAGTTTCTTAAGTTACTGACTCACTAATGACCAATAATACTATTTATGTGTATAAATAACACTGAAAAATATTAATCAAAGCTATTGATCTGTATGTACAGTATGCTAAATTTCCTTTTATGACAGAAATGTCCTTTATTGCAGTGCGTTGTCAGTCATTGTAACGTAGTTCATTTGGATATTATAATTTTCTGATCAGTGCCTTTACATCTCTCCTCTGCCAAGTTTGTAGTACCTTGAAAAATTCCATCCTCTGCCCTTAGGTAGTTTCAGTAAAACAATGCACAATAGTCACTCATAAAAATTATACTCGTTGACCTTATCATGAAGGAGCTTTATAAAATGAAATGTTTCACATAGTATATTAAAGCAACCGAATCAATAAAAGTATAATCAGCACTAGAACTTTGACTTATACATTGAAATACTCAGATATGATTTGCTGAGATAACATTTATTAGCAAGGGGTGTTACATTTCTTTTAAAACAAAACCTCTGTAATCACTGTTTGACATTGTTATTCATGTGGCTTATTTGAAGAGAAAAACTAGCCGTTTATTAAGGTGAAAGGTGACCCGTTTCTAAATAATGCCAGGTAAAGGCTATTTGTTACTTCCATACTGTTTGGAACCTATTCAGCCGAAAATCTTCATGTTGTGTTCCTCTTGTCATGATTGATCATTTTTGGGGGGATTCAACAGAAATATTTCTTTGCAGGCTGACATAAGCTCTATGTAAATAAAGCACTATCTTCAAGGATAGTATGTGACGAAGATCTTGATTCACAAATGATTGTTAGAATCGGCGATAATATGCTGTGTTATAAAAAATTAAATAAACCGAGATATTTTTTCTCGTTGCATTTACTAAGATTTATATATGCACGATAACCATTCCTCGAGAGCCTAGGTATCCTCATTGCACTCAAGGGGTTAATGGGAAAAAAGGACCTATTATCCCCTTCATGATGAGGTCCTCCAAGGTCTATAGGGTTAACGACCCCCTGTAATTAATTCAATGTGGTAATCCAAATGGCCCGTTCCCAACCCTAAAAGAAGCCGCCCAAAAATCCATTCACTTGTTCATTTTAAAGCAACAGCCTGCGCCAATCAATGTTATTTTTTTTTTCATATTCACTTTAAATGTTTTTTTAATCTATTTCTTTTCAGACAGTGTTTTTATTTTTTTAAATCGCTTTATTGAGGCGATATGTGCAGTTGAAATAATAAGTGTCCTGGGGGTCAATACAAATGTTTCCCCACAGACCAGTGTAGTCTGAGTTACCATTAGCTAACATTAGATACTAAACATTAAGGAAACAATGGTTGTTTACCGTAAAAAAAAAAACAGACAAAAAGCAGGGCCAGCTCAGGGGGAAAGATATTAGTATTATATTAGTTAAACTCATATTTTTATAAGGACCTACAGTATTAAATTCTTATATGATCCTGTTTTTCCTTCCACTGTAAACTGAACTCTGATGTCATCATCCTCAACTAATGGTAAAAAGTTAAAGAAGTTCAACTTTGACAATTTGACCCCACAAACAGTCATATTAAGAGAAGAGACCATGGGGCTCAATATATCCAATGTGAAGCTTACACGCAAAGTCATTACTTTGTCATGGCTCACCCTGAAAAATACCTGCAAAAGGCAGCATCTATGTGTTCATCTTAGTGGCTCCATTTTCCGGTACTGTATGTCTGCATCGATATGCTATGAGATTACTGATTTATGGAGCAAGTGGAAGGAACATAGTTCAGAGATACATTTGCAAGTTGACATGTATGTGTGTTAAGAAATGTTTTGCTTGCATTCCTTTTCTTGACGTTTTTGTGTTAATTTACTGTAAATATAAAGAAAATTGAATCAGCACACAGCCAGAATGGAGACAAGGGCAACAATAATTTTAAAATATACCTTTTATGTATGCCATGTGTAAAAGGAGGCAAACATCCTCCAATGCATTTCGCACCAATCGGTACTTTATATAGGAGTATTTACTGTAGGATTTTTTTTTAGCCACACAATAGTAGTGCAGCAGTATGTGCAGTATCAACATAAAGCTGATTCCTGGTAATCCTTGTAAGAATACTGCAGATTCTAAAATATATACATACATTATGGCGGGAAACACAATAACAGAATATCTTCTTTTTTTTTTAAAGCCAATGCATCTGCGCAAAAGAAAAATGGATCCAACGCTGTACGGATTTGATAATAAAGCTATTTATTTCTGCCACACAACATTTTGACCTGAGCAGGTCTTTATCAACTCACTAGGCATGTAACAACTGAGGCTAAGCCCAGTATATATACCTCCATCCAGAATCCATTATACAGTACGTGAAAATTACGTGGAAATTACCACCAGCTGTCCCCCAAGAAGAGTATTTTTCCATAATACTGTGTGTGTTCAGAATGTACTTTTCTTCAAAATTAGACATATATAAATTGGCATGAGGGTGCCACATTGCTCCCCATTGCTTTACCCATGATCTGTAAGTAGTAATTTGTTTCAAATCTGAAATAATTCTTGTGCAAGATGAAGTGCAACAGGAGCATGATAAAATCAACTGGTGGGTCTGCTTTGTGATTTGCCTCTAATTTCTCTCTGACCACATTGAGACCATCAGTGTGAGGGGTAATTGTGTAGAGACTGGTGACATCCATGGCCCCTAGTAATATCTCTTTATCCTGTATTGGTAAAGACCTGATTTTATCCAGAAAATCAAGTGTCTTTAATGTAGGATCTGCCCTTTGTCACTAATGGTTGTAGGAATGTATCTACATACATTGACAATGGTTGGTTTATGGAATTTGTGGCCAATATAATAGGCCTGCCTGGGGGGTGATTTAAACTCTTGTATATCTTAGGTAAAAGATATAGCACTGGACGTCGTGGGTGATTCATTGTCAAAAACTCTTTTTCTGTTTCTGTGAGCCATGAATTCCTTAGCCCTAGCAACAGAATCTGTTCCATCTCTTTCTGATATGAGTTTGTGGGGTCATGTAGTAATTTGACATAACAATACTCATCTGCCAATTGTTTGTAGGCCTCAGCACTGTATTGCTCATAGTTCTGTAGAACTAACGCCCCAAATGTCCACTCTTTTTAGTATCACTTTCGGATTATCAACCAATTGTTTTATGCTCTTTTTTTTAACCTTAAATCAGGTTATAATGGATTTAATGCTTATTTTTAACATCTGTTTTGACTAAATTCATAAAAACCTGCACTGACGGATTCTTCACAGGAGGTACAACATTAGATTTCATCTACACACCATTTCTTTAATGGTTCATACCTGTGTGGTTGGTTGTGGCTGTTGTTGTTGCATGCCCTATTGGAATAAAAGGATATCAAATTGAATTTCCTTTCCAATTCAAAAAATTCCACTTCCAAATAAATTCTGTTAGCAGTGGTGGTGGATACGAAAGAGGGACCCCTGGACAGAACTTCTAATTCTACTTTGGAAAAGGAGTAGTCAGAGAGATTAATGACCAGACTCTGTGCACTATTTAATGATGGCAAATCTACGTAAGTACCAGCACTCACTGTCTAATAGCTAAATGATGAAAACAGTTGTAATGCAGAATAAACATTTAATAATAAAATGAACCAGAAATAAATCAAATGTGTTTGCAGAAACCAGTATCACAAATGGGCATGTCACAAAGTGAGGGGTGGGGGGGGGGGGAAAGAAGGAAAAGGGGAAAAAACATGAAACATAAGGAATATACACAAAAAAAACGGAGAATGGAAAGTATGCTAGGGGGGCGACGTTTCGAGGGACTACCTCTTCATCTGGCCCATTCCCCCTGGTCCAAAAGGGCCGAGAGGTACTTCCCTAAGCCTCCCTTCCCCTATACCTGGTAAAATCAGACACCCCTCACTTTGTGACATGCCCATTTGTGATACTGGTTTCTGCAAACACATTTGATTTATTTCTGGTTCATTTTATTATTAAATGTTTATTCTACATTACAACTGTTTTCATCATTTAGCTATTAGACAGTGAGTGCTGGTACTTACGTAGATTTGTTAGTACTATACAGGGGAATAAGGGTCCCCTTTTGTTCCGTGCACCCTGCAATTGCATATATTTAACACCATCAGAGTGCTGTCTATCGTCCCCTTTTACCCTTATTTAATGATGGGATCTGAGGATTGGTGGTGTCCGTGGGTTTACGTCTCCTCCTCCTGGTCTTTTGTCTTTTTTCTTTGTAGTTGTCCACCGTACTCCTCCTAAAAAAGAACTGGAGATTCCTGGTGTCTGTGTACGTGTACTATCTACAGATGAGCTAGCCTCGGAGTCACTGGTGTTAGCTCCTCCTCTCTTTTGTAGGATCGTCCCCTTTCCTTTTACTGAGAATCTGGTACGCCTCTCTTGTCTTGTCCATGGATAAACAGTGTTATCGTTATAATCTCCTACTACTTTTTTGAACTTCTGTTTCTTAAAATGGACTACATCATCCTTAAACTTTTGTAGTCGGATTTTAAGTTCATCTAAGAGCTGCACAGTAATGTCACTTTGATGAATGTGCTCAATGGTGATCTCGAGCTTTAATATCTCATGTCTAGTTGTTTTCCTACCTACTCAATGACTAATACCATCAAATCCAAAGAGGCTTGATTTAATATTTTGCACCAGTTCTCGCAGAACTCCTGGCTGTCAATTCCAATGGTAGGACGATTACGGATCCTAAATCCTCTGGGGATAAGTCTCTGTTTGTAGTATTCACTCAATGTATTGCCATGTGAGAAAAATTCTATTTCTTTTCAATGTTTCTAAATCTCTAATGTAATCGTCTGGTCTGTCTGGACCAATCGCCTCTTCAGGAGTAGATTTAAACAAAATACTATTGATCTCCTCCTCATTGAAGGTTTTAATCTCAGCCTTGTGAGTAAGTCCAAAAGACAGAGTTCCACGCACCTTCCATAAAGTAAAGCCTTTACACTTGAACCAGTCTAACACTAAGCAACTGGGAGAAATTCAACGTCTCCAAAGATTATACCAAATACATAATAATCTCATGACACACAAAATGCAACTGCAAAATAGTATCAGATAGATAAGCCCAAACGGACCTTTGTAGGGTGCAAGCAGATAAACAGGATATGAATGTAAACAAAAGGGTATGCTGCACACCAAAAATAAATAAATAAATACATCCAGTTTACCGGTGCTGCTGGTTTAAGGGGTACCTGTCAGAGTTATTCCAGGTCTATGCTAAAGAAAAATGGATCCAACGCATTACGGATTTGATAATAAAGCTATTTATTTGTGCCACACAACGTTTCGACCTGAGAATGTCTTTATCAAGTGACTAGGTATGTAACAACTGAGGATAAGCCAGTATATATACCCCCATCCAAAATCCATTATGCGTGAAAATTAAGTGGGAACTACCACCAGCTGTCCACCATCTGCCCCCCTCTGATTAGTCCAATGTTATTCTCTTTATTAGCATGTCAGGAAATCTTGCTTTCGTGTTTGGGTATGATTGACATCATCGCTTGTGTCCTGATTGGTCCTCGTAATCTAGCGAGTGTAGGAAGTGATTCTCCTTTCTTCTGCATATGTGTCATCTTTGCTTGCGTTCCACAGTCCTATTCTTCCGTGTGTCGGCATCTGTGACGTCACCGCTCATGCCCTGATTGGTCCTTAGCCTCTCGCGAGTTCAGATGGTAATTCTTCTTTCTTTTGCGCATGCGTCATCTGCGCTGGCGTTCCATTGTCCTCTTCTCCCATATCATGGCATCTGTGACGTCATCATGGTCTGCACGTGTGTTCTCCTTTAGCATCTGACGTCTCGCGATGATTCTACTGTAGGACTACTACAACTATTATCTGCATTTACCCACAGGGTGCATGGCTGCTGTTGTTGCTGCCTTTCTATCAAGGACTTGTGTTTCAAGTAAGTAGCACCAGAGCAGATTAACAAGCATTCCTTTAATTTTAACTTTTTTTATTTTTTCACTTTGTAAAGCACTCACTTTGGTTCACTGTATAGCACATAGGAAATGTACCCCCTGATTTTATCAATATTCTCATGCATAAAGGTCAGAAGGAAAAAAGATGCGCTAGGGAGCAGTCCAAATTATACATGTAAGGGGGACCCGGCATCTATATGGGAGTTGTGTGAATATTATGTGTAAAGATGCAATTAAAGGCATTGGGGCCTATCTATAAAATTGCAATATTGTCAAAATAAAATGTGGCATAAATAGCATGCACTTTGATGCAATAAAAATCTGGTGTTTTTGTTGTTTTGAGTAAGCCAAGTTGCATACATTTTGCTGCAATACCGGACAGAAACTGACCAATCTCACTTCTTCCCATTGCATGCCACAGAGTAGTAGTTTTCAAACCTCTCCTTGGTTGATGTCAGCCACCCCAGGTTTCTGAGGTAACCACATACCATTCTATTCATACACAAATGTGGGGCAGTAACCTATTATTCACCTGGTGGAGCCAGTAGTCCCTGAGAAGAGGTTTAAAAACAACTGCCATAGAGGCTAGGAAGGCATTGCCATGCAGTCTTAATAACCACAATGGCATACCGAGGGTTAACCCCTCACATAGTTCGGACATGCAATAATGACTTAATGAATATATGGAGATGCAAATTTGTGCAGAAATGGCTGTTTTCACCTTGAAAGGCAAGTTACAGTAAAGCTCCGTGAAATGTCTTTGTCTTTTGTCTTGGTGTGGGGAAGATTATTTCCTCAGAACAGAATGTGTGACTGTTGTAGACACCAGAGACCGTATTTTGAATGTATTTTTTTAAACCCATTATTTGTTGAAAACGGAACGTAAGAGATGAATGGATATTTATGGACTGGCTACATTTTACTGAGTGAAAATTCACACTTTCAAAATATCAATTTCTTGAGCCTAAAATTGCAAGTAGAACATGCGAGTTTTCATTTTGAAAGTTTAATACATTTTTTTAATTTATTTATTGAGTAGACTTTTAAATAAATGTAATTGCCCCCCCCACCCACCCCTTGGTTTTTTATTGGATAACGGTTTGGGGGATTAAAAGAAGATTATGTTAAATACTACTTTAAAGCAGCACTTTTGTTTCTTTTGTATAAACATAGCATGGATCCTTTTTGTGCATAATCATATCGCTTTCACTTTAAAGTAAAGTATTCCCTTGTCTGTTCTTTAATTTGAAACAGACGTTAACAAATCACAAAGGAAATCATTGCAATGTACATTTCAGATATTGTATTCATACGCTGTGTCTTTTCTATACAAAAACAGATTTTATTATCCAAATGCGTTATATATAACACATCAAATATATAAATATTAGAGTGGCTTTCGGTTACTATAATGCTGGGCCAGTAACAGTGGTGTAACTACAACCCAGGATGCCTGGGTACTTCCCCGGGGCCCAAGCTTGGGAGTAGGGGAGGGGGGTATGAAGGGAGTCGGGACCCTCCCTCCGGATTCTTGATGATCCCCCCAAGCAGTTACAGAGGCCCCAAACTATTTCCTGTAGCAATGAAATTGATTGGTGGAGAGAGGGAGGGGCTTTTGCAACGTGACTTGGCGACATGATGTCACATGGTGATACATTGCCATGGTAACACGCTAACATGGGACGCAGAAACATCATGAAGTTGCCATGGGGGCCGTTAAGGCGAAGTTACACCACTGGCCAGTAACCATCCTCATGCTGATGAGAACAAGAGTCGTAACAGCTGTCTGTGAGTAGGTTTGCTTGCCATGCAATTCTTTAACCCAGGTTTTGGTGTAAGACCTGTGTAATACGGCAGGCAGAAGCTTATAGGAATCAATATTAAAGTTGATTAGAAGCAAAAAGTGATGCAATTGGGGCCAGATACACATAGCTCCATTAGACTATGTAGCCCTGTTGCTCCCCCCCCCCATCCCCCCTCTCTGGAAACATGTTGCTGCTACAGATGTCTGTGGTGCGGTCATACCTGTGAGGGTCTAAGAGAGCTGAGTGTCTGTGATGTTGTGGGGTAACAGGACAGGCTTTCTGTTATCATTCCATGTTGTGACAGCGCCTCCAGTTACAGCAGGATGCAGTATAACAGCAGGCCGTCCCTACCATGACAGTCTTACTCCTATACTTCAGCCTAATAGACTGCCACTCAGCTAGAAGTATATAAACGGGATCTTTATGTGATGTAGTCACTGCAGGATGGTATAACAGCGTTGCATATAGTAGAGTAGGGGTTTCAGGCCCTTGGATGGTGCTGTCCAGCAGATAATGTGATGAGGCCTTGTGCTAAGCACAGATCTTGGCTCCTCCACCCATGAGGGGCAGAAGGGAACTCCAACACACACACTCCTCTCCCCAGGACGGGTGGAGGAGAACTGACTCCTATAATTTGGAACATCTTCCCTCATGCAAAAGGGGAGGGCACAGGGTCTGTACCATGATAGGCTGCCACACAGACCCAGTGTCACTACCTCTTCTGCCACTCAGGGAGGCTGCGTGAGAGGGGCAAACCCCACAGGATAGCCTGTCACTGTCTGTACCTAGGAGAACTTAAGTGACAGGAGGGCAGAAAGATAGCTGAACCAGCCATGGCTATAACTATATAACGAGACAATATCCTAAATTAACATCATCTTAATATTAACGCTAAACCACTAAAGTGAACAATGTAACAGTGATCACATTTTACATTTTTGCTATTTGACTCACTAGAGTGCACCACAGGTTGCAATTACATTTGCTACATCTGAGGTCAAAGTTAAACTTGACGTTACTCACATCATCACCCTGAAATAGGGATTTAACAGGGTCTAGATGTGTAACACCACAGTTGAGTATGCTTTAAGTAACATTGCATTATTATTCTCTCCTTTTCTCTCTTTTTTAACTTAAATTAGACACCTATTTCAGGGTCTGGATAAAAGTAATAAGACCTGCTTCATGTTACATTATTGGAAGCAAACGCAATGTTGTGTCCATTACTGTTTTAGGTAACGTCCAATTATTTTGACTGATTTAACTGAGCTTAGTGTATCTGTCCCTATGAAATAGGGTTGCCAGGTGTCTGGTTTTCACCCGCACAGGCCGGTAATTTTGATGCCTGTCCAGTATAAAATTGGAGGTGCGGTACTACCATTGTTGCAGGCTGCGGCAGCAAGCGCGAGAGCAGCGGAGGCAGTCGCAAGTGTGAGGGTGGCAAGCCCGAGTGCTGCTGGAAGCGCTGTGCTGAGATTGGAGGGCGGCCCACGGACGGTGGCCGGGCGCAGTCAAGGGGGACTCTTGAGTCATGTTATGTGCTGTACCTGAATGGATGAGAGGACAGCAGATTGGAGGACAGCGGGGGTGGAGCCCACACCCCGGCAGCCCAGAGACAGGTCCGGTTGTTGTCAGTATCCTGCCAGGAAATAAGGTAAGGGAAAAATATAGGGGGGTGGGGGGGACAAGATGATGATGGGGGTCAGCCTGGGGAGATGAAATGATGATTGATGGGGGCCAGGATGAGATGAGGTGATGATGATGGGGGGGGGGGGATAAGCTGATGATGAGGGCCAGCCTATGAGATGATGATTATGATGGGGGGCCGGGATGAGATGTTGATGATGGGGGGGGGGGAAATAAGATGATGATATGGGGAGGGGGGTTTAGATGGTGATGGGGGCCAGCCTGGGGAGATGAGATCATGATGATGGGCGGCCAGGATGAGATGATAATGATGGGGGGAATGAGATGATGATGATGGAGGGGAATACGATGATGATGATAAAGGGGGGGGGGGCGCATCCACTGCCCTCCCTCCCTCGCATCCACTGCCCTACCTCTGAATCCACTTTACCCCCTCCGCATCCACTGGCCCACCCGCAGCCACCGGGCCCAATCTGACACATCCCCAAGTTAAATCTGAATTTTATATGTATTTGGGGGGGTGGGTGTATTTTGTATATGTTTTGGGGAAGTGTGGGATTTTGTATATGTATTGGAGATGTGGGGGTATTTTTTATATGCATTGGGGTGGTGGGGGTATTTTTTACATGTATTCGGAGGTCATGGGGGTATTTTTTATATGTATTCGGGGGGCGTGGGGTTATTTGTTCTATGTATTCGGGTAGGGGGGGGGGTCGCATCTTTTACCATTGTGTCCAGTATTTTTCGACAAGCCATCTGGCAACCCTACCTATGAGTGCTTATTTGCTTGTCATTACCATGAGTCCCTGACTGCAGTGGGATCACAGCATGCTTTGTAATTATGGGGTTAAGGCAAGTTTAGGGACCTGTCTGAGACATGTGAAGATGCTCAAAAGAGTTCATTACAATTGCTGTACGGTGGAGGGTTTTGTCACTTTTTTAACTCTCCATACCTTATTTGCGTACCTAGTTTGTAGTTACAACTGGTATCACAATGCACAGCCAGTAACTATCCACACACTGATGATGCAGGTTTGGGGACCTGTCTTAGACATGTGAATGTACGCATAAGGGTTCTTTATGATTGCAGTTGCTACAGTATAACTTATGTCAAAAAGTTAAAAATACCGCTGTATTTTCGTACCATAGTAGGTGAATATATTCTTATTGTTGTACTTCTGTATATTGTACATCTAGTCCAAGATTGAACTGTGGTGGTACTAGGGGGTATCGAATACCACCACTTGTTTATATGCAAACCAAAGGTTCGACTATTTTTTTATATACTGTACCGTTCCTCTTTTCAAAGAACTATGATGGGCCTCTCCCTTCCTGTTTTTTGAGCATACCTACTGGTTCTTTTTGTAATAAGACAGTACCACTTGAGTTAAGCCCCTTTTACCAGTCTAATATTGTATTTAGTAGACTGAGAATTTAACCCTTCCTAGTTTCACAAAAAACAGCAAAAGATTTCTAATACTCACACATTGTCACAATTATGTTTTATCTTCTTCTGTGCTTCCAATGGGAGGAAACACAATTGCACTGATTACAACTGAGAGAATGAACTCAAACTCAGTTATCATTTTGAAAGTGGAAATACTCTATGGAACGTGCAGTTCTTCCTAATTTCTGATCACGCTTAACCTCACTTCTTTTGTTTAACAAAACCCATTAATCATACATGTCTCTGGAGGCAGCTAATGATCTTTCAGAATTCTAACAGAAGCAGAAAGTCAAGGACGACATAAATTGATCCACATCACCTACCCTATTAGTTTTACAATGCTGACAATGCTTCCCTTGTCTTTGACAAAATTACAGCCCATATGGTTATTATAGACCTGCTGTTTTATCAATTAGAAAAAATAGACTTGTTCTTCCCCGAAGGTTCTGTGACGATAATAGTTTTTGTCTTTGTTGAAAGGCATTATTTAATATGGAGTTTATTTTTTGTTGTTGTTTCATGCAAAGTTACAAGGATTTGAGTGTCAGAAATTGAATGCCTGGGGGACAACCTACAGTAGGTTATACACTACATACATTTATTTTCCTAAACAAACAATATTATATTTACTAATGTCCTTCACATTTACTCTATATCAGTTAAATAAAATAAGCACAATACAATGAATTCAGGAAACAGTTTAATTACATTTGACTATTCAATGAGTTATTGTTCCACTAAACATTCATATTCTGTGAAATATCCGCTCATCTTTTTGGTATGATTCAAACTGTGTGTGTATTAGATTGTAACATTACTTTCTATGTTTAACATGATATTAAATAAGATCTATATTATAAAGTATTTTGAGCTAAATTCACAAACTCCAATATTCTCTGAATAATATTAGTTTAAAATCAGATCTTACTTTGCTTTTTCATAAGATGGGCTCTCACAACTTGGCCTGGTGTGACCAGGTATGATGTGAAAGAGTCAACACCTTGTTTCTGCTACCAACTTAAGCAGCACAGGAAAGGGCTGCAAGGGGAAGGAACCAAATTGCCAGTGAGGGTGGTATGTGAATCAAAAAGTTAATACTAAAAGTGTTAGAAAATGACGGCTATTATATATATTATATAGTGATAAGTGTGTGTCACAACCACTCTGCTCATTCACTTAGGGCCCCTTGCTCATTCACTTAGGGCCCGAATAACATTTGTGTCCAAGGTCCTGTACAAGATGGTGGAGGGCCAGCCAAAACTACAACACCAGAACAGGTGCCCATCTCTATGAAAACATAAGGTCTTTCTCGAAATCTCTTCCTTTTGTTTGTTTTTTAAACTACTGTATTTTAGTTTCAGTTATTATTTTCGTTTCCTAATTGTTTTAAGGCTTATACAGTATACTTATTTTAAGCTTTTTTTCATACTTTATTATTCCATTGTACCATTGTACTATACTGCTTCTTTTGGAATTTTTCTCATAATTTGGTGAAATAAATAAAACCAAACAAATTGTCAAAGCCACAACATGTTTATTTTTTTAATACAACATAATCCCACATCTAAGTACTTTTGACATTGTGATCCCCTTACCAATTGTTTCTCGGTTGGAATATCTTCTTTATCTATTTATCCTACAGTATATGTACTGCATTGCTTTCCATTTCACATACAGATTTAGACAATATCATTGCACACACAGGTGAAATGGCATAGGCCAAGCCGCTACCTGTGTGCGGCTAATTCAACACAATGGCCACTTCTTCTGCTGTTGCATTGTTTATGTCCCGCTGCAACATGCCAGCAGTAGTAATAAGTTTGGTTACATTCATAGTACTGTGCAGCGTGTTTTACTCACGTTGGAGGCCAGATTTTTTTTGGTCCATTCTCAACCCATCATGGCTTTATCTGCCCATGATAGGGTTCACTCTCTTTTTTTTTTTTTTTTTTTTTCAACTTTCTTTTTATTGATTTTCAAATAGACATAGCATCAATAACATTGCATTACACTGTCCTGTTGGACAGACTCTACATCGGACATACCACATTTAACAGACATGGGGAGGGGAAAACGACAAGACATAGACAGGTAGGGGAAGAGGGATAGAGGGGGAGGGAAAAGGGGGGGTTGGGGAAGGCGTTCCCATTCTTGTCCTGAATCCCTCTGTAAATGGATTGGCCACCATCAACTCTCCCTGTTGTAGCTTTCCCTTGTACTAGGGTTGTGAAGTCCCCACTCGCTCCCGACTACCGATTTGGGGGGGGTCTACCATCTGGTCTCTACGTCCAATCTGTCTTTTTCGCTGCGCATCCAAGGAGAACTCATTTTGTCCTATCAAAGCCAGATGGTGGCATTGCTCAGCCCTGGGATATCTGTCTGGGCTAGCCACGGTAGCCAGACCTTTTGGAATTTTGAGCCAGTGTCATTAACCAGACTTGTTAACTTTTCCATCTGGCATACGAACCAAATTCGATTCCTAATTTTGTCTATTGATGGAATTGCGTTCTGGTTCCACAATGCTGCAGTCTCGCACCTCATAGCTGTTGCAAAATGTGTTATCAGTTTGTTTCCCGTTCGTGAGACTTCGTCTGTGGGTTTGCCTAGTAGGAACAGCCACGGGTCTAGCTGAATTTGGAGGCCTAAGATCCTCTGTAGCCAATCTCGAATCTGTTGCCAAACTGGCATAAGCTTCGGGCAGGACCACAGCATGTGTACCAGATCACCTGGTTCCCCGCACTGCCGCGGGCAGAGCGGGGAAGCACCTTTGATAAATTTAGCTAATCTGACTGGGGTGAGATACCACCTCAACAATACCTTATATGAGTTCTCCTTCAATGTTTTGCAGATCGAGCTACTGGCCGCTGCCTTAAATATTGCCGTCCAGTCTTCGTCCTCTAATGTTTCTTGTACGTCCGACTCCCATTGAATCATGAATCTGGGTCTGTTTGTGTCGTCTTTGTCCAAACCGACCACATTTCTGTACAGAGTGGAGATCAGTCCCTGCGTGTCAGTGCCCTGCACGCAGAGCCTTTCAAAATTCGTTAAGGGTGGTCTCACCATGTGTTTATTATAAAATGCCCGGACCTGGAGGTATCTAAGAAATTCTGTGTTAGGGATGCCTGTTTCAGACTTTAATTGGTCAAATGATTTAATTGTGTTTCTGCCCTCCAGGTCCTTCAGTCTATTAACCCCTAATTGTCGCCAGAGCCTGAAATTTTCACCCCCTAGCCCAGGAGCAAAATCTGGATTACTATAGAGAGGTGCCATTAATGTGTGTTTAGAGGTCAATGAGCCACTATGTTTAGACACCTCCCAGACCGAAAGTGAGTTGAGTACCGATGCCAAAGGCTCTTTTATAGCTTTCACCCTTTTCTTCGGGTACCAGATTAGATCCCTGAGCTCCAGTGGGGCACACAACTCCCTCTCCAATGGTGCAGCCAGAGGATCACGTCCCTAGGTGGATTGTTAGGCATTGGACGCGACTGTAGGGCGCGATGGCAGCGGTCAATCAGGAGCTCAGCCTCTGTCTTGTCTGGCATGATGGAATTCATCCACCTACTAATCAGCTCCTCAGGGTCCAGGATCTCCTCGGGGATCCCCTGATCCGCACGTTATTGTGCCGGTCTCGATTCTCACCGTCTTCTTGCCGGTCTTCCAGCTCCATCACTCTGGCTTCCAGATCCCCCATCCTTTTGTTCGTTTCCACATGGCATCGTGAGCTTTCCTCCATTTTCTCCTCTAATTCGTTAGTACGTGTGCCAATCTGTTGTATGTCTTTCCGGAGGCTCTCAACCTCCCCTCTGAAGAACGCTTTGAGATCAATTAGGAGCCGGGCCATTTCCTTTTTTATCACCCCTGTTTGCTCCGTCGATGTCCCCTCCATCTCTGGGGCTGAGTCAGAATCCGAGGCCGCTGGGTTCACCTCTGGCCTTGCCTTACTTCCCCCAGTGAAATAGGAGCGCACGTCTGTCCTGCGCTTATTTTTCTGCTTGGTCGTTGCCATGGCCCCTCTTGTGTGGTATTTTATTGATCGGTAGATGTTCATGAACTCAGTGCTGTGCTTGAGTCCAGGGTAGCTGCGCCGAAAATGCCTTTAATTAGCTTTTTATTGCCGGCGGCTAGTGGAGCCTCTGAATTACACCTCCTGCACCATACCCGCCGCGCATGCGCCTCATAGGGTTCACTCTTTAATTTAGTTTACTGGTAATCTCATTGACCAATTTAGTGTGGGAAAAAAAACTAGATTTGTTTAGTCCATTTTTATTTAGCAGTCTTCTGCCGTAAGACACTTTCCGGTGCTGGGATACATCTAACATCCAATTAAAATCAATGGGCAGTAATATTGCCAAAAGGAGCATTAGGCCTCGGACATGGTCAGCGCTTAGGCGCTGACCCGTGCTGAGGCACGCTGCTGCTCGGCAGTGAGCCCCTGCAGCCACAATGAGAGCGGGTTTAGCAGGGGCTCGCGCACGCTTCAGCAAGCGTGCGAAAGCATAGGTCTTACCAAATTTTTAGTTTCTGCGCTCGCCGGAGCGCAGGGCCGGTCACGCCCTCGGACAGCACGCGGTCTAAGGCCAGGGAAAGCATCCGCTTTCCCTCAGCCTCAGCGCGCCTCCGCCCAGCTGGACTCACCCTGGACGCAGCCTTAGGCAGAAAACTGCTTAGTAAATATGGGCCAATAATATTATTTATTATTATTATTTATTATGTGCTCTTATCATTTATGAAATTAATGCAAGCTTTTCATGTATTTCACGGTGGGCAATAAGTGTTTTGTTTACATGAATGTGTGTGTACATATGTATTAAAACAGTCTTCCTTAAACTGATTTTTTTGTTTTAGAATTGCTTAAAGTGCAAAGCTTTTCTTATCTGTCTACACACCTGCTGATCTACATATTCAAATGACCATGACAGCTACAGTGTAGTAATGTAATGCTATATTCCTATATACTGTATATATAAGACAGTACCATTAAAAAACAATCATTTGATAATCAGAGGAAAATAACTAGTCTTGACAGAAAAACTGCAGCTATTGGGCACGTAATTAGGTAGTCTACATTGGAAGAGTTACAGCTAAATGAATATTGAATTTCCATGTTCATCCTGTTGCTCATAAGAGACAGACTAGAAACCATCCCAGAAACCCAATTATGTACCAGACAAGTACAGTAGATTGCTCAACCATAGAAGATATGGATGTTTTTTACTCCACAAACTAAAGCAAAAAAACTTTATACACATTACCTGTTACAAAAATAAAAGATGTAAAATACAAAAAAGGAACACACAATTAATAAGTAATTAATGTATAGTTACATTTGCCTATGAGAGCTGGTATTGTAATCCCTTAATATGTGCAGTTAATGTGTTAGATTTAGTCAGATAATGCTTCTCTCTTATGAAGGTTGCTGTGATTTGTGGTAGAAAGGTTAATTATATTAACCCAATAGTTCTTCATAGATATCCATCTTGAGCTTTCACAGTACAAGTGTACATATACAACTCACAAGTACAATACTCATAATGTATTGACCACAACTGTTTTTATAAGGCCAAAGGGATGAATGTGTGACAGCAAATAAATTACCCTTTATTTGTAGGATTCTAAAATAAAGGTGTGGTGGTATCATTGTGTGAACATTTCTCCATTTCCTGGTTGTTCCAATGGCAGGGGTCACCAATGGATTAAGTTCCCCAAAAAAACAAAAAATCTGCACAGTGTGCAAAGCCTGCACATTACCATTAAAGACTGCTCAGAACGAACCCATTTCTTCAAAATGGAACCTGCTTCCTCTGAAGGGGCTAAACCTAAGACTTTGATGTAGGCTTCAGGGAGTGTATAGATATTTTTTTGTATTTATTTTGTCTTTACATAAAATAGATGACTATAATTTAGATGTTGTTTAATGGATGAAAGATGTGATAACACAGGCATTTTAGCAGCTTCTTCAAAGTCTGCAAATATTAAGGTCCAAAGCGCACATGTTCACAACTAGTCTAGATAGACTGGAAGCCTCATTTTCCGAGGAGTCAGAGGAGGATCAATTCTGCAAAATGGAGGCAGACATGGAATTATCAGAAAGTGAGTTTGTTACGGAAGAATCCTCCATTTTCAACCTAAATCTCATTGAACCACTTATAGCCACCGGTTACAGAAGTTTTACAGATTGATGACACATCTCCATACTGAACCTAGAGATCGCATATTCAGAGGCCTGCAAATAAAACCTAGAATATTTTTTGTTTTCAAGCAGATAAGAAAGTGTCCATATCTAGGAAATTCACTAGGACATATTCTTTCGAGGACAAGGAAGTGGAATCCTGGGATTCTCCTCCCAAGGTGGATGCAGCGATCTTGAGGGTCTCTAGATGAACTACACTGTGACGTGGTCTCTTTTTGGGATACTATGGACAGGCGCATAGAGAGTGCTCTTAAAAAATTATTCACAGTGGAAAGGGCAGCTTGGAGACCTACAGTGGCTATAACTTATGGCTATGGATCACAAATGTGGAAGATGCTCTGGAAAAAGAGTCAAGAGATCTTCGATTATGAAGGCACTTTGAGTTAAAATTAGTTACGGAATATCTATCTGATGCAGTTAGATTCTGTTAGGGTGGCTGCAAAATCGATAACTTTGTCTGTGGCAGCCAGAAGATCGCTGTTGCTATGACTATGGCAGGTGGATTCAGCTTCCAGCACAATCTATCTTTAATTCTGTTTGTAGGCCATCACCTTTTTGGAAGAAAATTAGACTCTATCATTGACAATTAGGAGGGAAAAGTCTAATATCCTCTAGACCAGGTAGAACCTATTGAAGATCAGCCACTTGGTGGGGGTGAAAGTACTCTTTTTTTTGTGACCCAAAGGGACGTGCACAGAGCTTACAGAGCATCTTGAAGTTTTTCATCCATTAGTCATCGCAGCCTGGGGAAAAGGGAGATTGTCTTGTGTCATTTGACTTTAAAAATACCTACTGTATATAGTGTATTGAAACAGAACAGACACAGAAGATTGAGGTTTGCTATAGGTTCAGTTCATGGCTCTTTCTGTTGGTCTTGCTACTTCCCTTGAACCTTCATAAAGGTGTTGCTAACTCTGGTAGCAGAGCTAGGAAGGGAAAGGATTCAGATTTTTCACTATCTGGACGATATTTTAATAAAATCTTAGGATCGATCACTTGACAAGAATTTTCTGACTCAACACGGTTGGTTAATCAACTTCGAAAAAAGTTATCCTGTTTGAAGGCAAAAATAGACATTTTCTGGGAGTACAATTCAATACACTTTAAGGCACAGTTTCTCTTCGCTGTGACAGAAAAGAAAGTCTAAGGCAAATTGTCATGGCAGTCAGATCCAATGATGATCTCCAAGCATGCATGAAATTAATAGGTAACTTTTCAGAGACCTTTCAAATGGATTGGACGGCGTAACAGGGACTTATCACTGTTGGAAAAACTTGCCTCTAATCCAGCAGTTTGCTGGTTAATTGCACACCAGCAATCAACCAGACTCAACATGGCTGATTAGGACTGTCAGAAAAAAAATCCTGTTCTGAGAAACAGGAAGGAGGTTTCCTTAGCCCACAACTATGGCTGACCAGAGGAACTGATGTCTTGAGCTGCAGAAGGACTGTATGCTGATAGCAAGACAAGTGGACCAGACCTCTATACCTGGACACAGACATTGCCGTAGCACACACGGTTGCTGACCCAGGAGAGCAGAGAGGCCTTCCCCTACAGCTACAACAAACAGATAAGAGACTTTCTCCTTGGACTGTTGTATATCTATATGTATATATGTTTGGGGGTGGTAAATTAATCTACCTGCTGGAGGTGGTAAAATATTCCCTAATTTGGTGGGAACAGGCCAAGAATATAAACACAGTAGTTTTAGTTTGTTCCCTGCAAGACCAAGAATGGCTTTAACTCACGACTGATGCAAGTGGCATGGATGGGGGTGTCCAACTCAATTCAGAGCTGGCTCAAGGCAAATGATCTATAGAATGGCAAAAAGTGCCAGCAAGTCTCTTAGAATTAAGATCAATTATGTTTTTTTCACCAAAGATAAAAGAAAGCAGCTTGAAAATTTGGTCAGATAACCAAACCACTGGACCTTATATAAGAAAACAGGGTGGAATAAGAAGTCTGACTCTTTATCCAGAAGTTTTCACTATTCTCAACTGGGCAGAACAGCATTTGGTAGACCTTACAGCAATCTATATTGCAAGGTAACCAAACCTGTAAGCTGATTTTCTAAGTTGAAGAACAATAAACCGGGAAAAAGGTACTTAGCTGATGTTATCTTCGAACAGTTTGTGAAAAAAATGGGGACTTCCTAAAATAGATCCGATGGTTACTGCAGGAAACAGAAAGCTGGAGAGGTTCTGCTGAAGGAGTTTCTTCACAGAAGCCTCTCATGAAGCCTCCCAGATGCCTCTTTATTCCGACTATTACCTCTCATTTCAAGAGTACTCAGAAAAATAAAGCCGGAAAAGGCAGAAATTGTGGCCATAATTCCAGCTTGACCATGCAGAGCTTGCTTTCCTCATCTTAACATGCTAGTGGAAAAGTCATGGAAATTGCCAGTGTTCCCAGGTCTCCTATTCCAGGGACTAGTACAGCATTGCAACCCAGAGATCTGTGTTTTGGCAGCCTGGTGATTCAGTGGAAACTACTCCAAAACAAATGTATTGTCACCGAAGGTCAAACAAACCTTTATGGCAGCAAGGAAAACCTTTATGTCTACAGTATATCCCGGAATTTGACAACGCTTTTATAAATGGTGTAGACACCATAAAATAGATTTCTTAAATCCAGCTCTTCAAGTTCTCGAATTTCTACAAAAAGGCCTTAGCTTAGCTCCATCAATATTCTGGTATCAGCACTATCAGCCTTATTAGGGAGGCAGTTAACTAGTGCACCTCATAGTAAGATTGCACTACTTATGAAGGTTGCTGTGATTTGTGGTAGAAAGGTTAATTATATTAACCCGATAGTTCTTCATAGATATCCATCTTGAGCTTTCACAGTACAAGTGTACATATACAACTCACAAGTACAATACTCATAATGTATTGACCGCAACTGTTTTTATAAGGCCAAAGGGATGAATGTGTGACAGCAAATAAATTACCCTTTATTTGTAGGATTCTAAAATAAAGGTGTGGTGGTATCATTGTGTGAACATTTCTCCATTTCCTGGTTGTCCCAATGGCAGGGGTCACCAATGGATTAAGTTCCCCAAAAAAACAAAAAATCTGCACAGTGTGCAAAGCCTGCACATTACCATTAAAGACTGCTCAGAACGAACCCATTTCTTCAAAATGGAACCTGCTTCCTCTGAAGGGGCTAAACCTAAGACTTTGATGTAGGCTTCAGGGAGTGTATAGATATTTTTTTGTATCCACAATGAAACCACAATTTAGAGATCCAGTGTGCACCTAGGATCTACCGCTAGCCATGCAGCCCCTGACAGGGCCCCCATTCAAATTGCGTCAACAAGCAGATTCAGCTTTAACCCTTAAAACTAGTCTATTAACAGTAGCAACATTGGCATGCAGAATCAGTGAGCTACAGGCATTCCTTATTTGTTGTCAGGACAAGGTCATCTTGAGGCCAGTTTAGCAATTTTTACCGAAAGCCATTTTCACCTTTCTTTTGAATCAGGAGTTCATTCTGCCATCATTTTGTTCTAATCCATCAAATGACAAGTAACAGATCCTACACTAACTTGGGGTACCGTAGTAAGATGTCTAAAACATGTCCCTCTAGAATGGAGAACTTCAGGAAATCAGATAGGCTTCTCGTTTTTCATGCAGAAAGAAGAAAAGCACAGGCTGCCATGAAGTCAACAATAAGCCTACACCATCCCCCCAAAAAAGTTGGGTGCAGGGATTTTAAAGGCCCATTCCACAAGGTCAATGGCCATCTCTGGGACAGCAGAGATACAGACTTCCGCTGTAGAATTATACAGGGGAGAAGTTTGGTTATCTATTAATACTTTCATAAAGTGCTATCGTTTGGATGCCCAAACCTCAGCAGATGCATGCTTTGGAAGGAAAGTCCTTCAATATAGTGTAATGTCCCTACACAATAAAGAACTTTTGCTGTATGAGCATATCACTGTCTCCGTTATTTTAAAATCCCCCCCCCCCCCCCCTCTTTGGCAAGTTCCATTGGTGACCACTGCCATGGGGACAACTAGCAAAAGAAAAAATATATATATTTTACCGTCCTTTTCTTATTCTGGAGGGTCTATCCATGGCAGTGCACACAAATCCCATCACAGTAATTAGGTGATGGATGGTAGAATACTTTATTATGGTTGTATAATATTTTTCAGCTTGATACTGCAAGACTATCTGGTAAGTAGAGGTTGGGCAGTTTATGATTCTCCTACAGGTAGTTGTTCTGTTCTCAGCTGCAGGGTGGAACTTAACCCACTGGTGCACACTGTCATGGATGGACCCTCCAGTCAGTGGTGTGATTCAGGAATTTTAGAAACCGGTTCTCTCTCACCTTACCGTCCAAACACAGAGAACCTGAATGGAACCCGATGACCCAAACACGGGGCACCGGAACCTAACTCGGTCCGAGCCATGTTATTTATAAATGACCTGACTGTTACGTAATTTTTTTCTACATTTCACTCCAAGTATTCACCAATTTGCACCAATTTATATTCTGTTTCGTAAAAAAAAAGGGGGCAGGAGTCTTGGGAGGAAGTGCCCTTCTAAGGATTTCTTTTAGAAAATGTAATATGAAATAGTGCAAATTGATCCAAATTGGTGCATGCTTGGAGTGAAATTTAGAACAAATTACGTAATGGTCAGATAATTTATAAATACATTACCTGCAGTCATACTGTACATGGCGAGCAATACTGATCGTAATGCTCCTCCCACAAATTCCAAGATTGATGCACTCCTCCAACTCCTCTTTCATCCCCCTCCGCTCCCTCACCCCATCCCTCCTCCTCTCACCCCCCTCCCTTCATCCTCTCTCACCCCCTTCCTCCATCCTCTCTCACCCCCTCCCCTCATTCTCTCCATCCCCCCTTATCCTCACCCCCCTTCCCTTCATCCTCTTTCATCCCCCTCCTTTCTTCCTCTCATCCCCCTCTCTGTCATTCTCACCCCCACTGGACAGCCACACACATACACACAACAAAACAGAACAGATACACACAGGACACAGACAGGACAGAGGCAGGACATAGACAGGACACAAGCAGGACAGAGGCCGAGGCAGGACACAGACAGGATATAGACAGGACACAGACAGGCAGGAGACACACAGGCAGTCAGGACACAGACAGGCAGAAGACACACAGGACACATAGGCAGGATACACAGACAGGCAGGACACAGGCAGGACACAGCCTCACCTCTCTCTGCTGCATGGTTTCCCTCCACTCTTTGGCCCCACCCCAGACTCCTGCCACCTTCTCTTGATTGGCTGCATTACACAGCAGCAGCCAATAAGGACGGATCAAGCTGCCTAGCCTCCTAGCAGAAGCACTGCTCTCTCCCTTCTCTCACTGGTTCGGCGAACATGGGAAATTCTAGGTACAGGTTCGCAGGAACCGGTGTGAACCGGCTGAGTCCCACCCCTACCTCCAAGAAATTACAGTAAGATAGACAACAATTTTCTCCTCTCACATCAGTGTTCCCTTGTAGTAAAGTCCACAGTGTTAATTGTAGTAAACAGAGAAGGTAAGCAAAGGAGCACAGCAGCATACGCCATCCATGGTAATAAATGAATCCAGGGCAACTCCAAGTAAAAAGCAAGGTATTTAATTAATCAATCCACAATGGTAAGGAGAATGCTAACGCACCAACGCGTTTCATCCGATAGGGACTTTATCAAGGTTTGGTTAGATAATAATACATTGCATCTTTATACTCACTAGATTCGCGCCAAAACCTGCCGGTGTCGCGTCCAAACTGCGTGTCCGGGGTGCCCTGCGTCATTACGTTATGACGCGGGGCACCCCGGACACGCAGTTTGGATGCAACACCGGCAGGTTTTGGCGCGAATCTAGTGAGTATAAAGATGCAATGTATTATTATCTAACCAAACCTTGATAAAGTTCCTATCGGATGAAACGCGTTGGTGCGTTAGCATTCTCCTTACCATTGTGGATTGATTAATTAAATACCTTGCTTTTTACTTGGAGTTGCCCTGGATTCATTTATTACCATGGATGGCGTATGCTGCTGTGCTCCTTTGCTTACCTTCTCTGCTTGCTGATTACCCTTCAGAACTGCACGCCTATGGTTCCTGGCATACTGAGGATCTTCCCTCGACACCCCTAAGGGCAGGTAATGGGCCTCGGCCCTTTGCAATTATCCTTGACCCTATGATGGGAATATTGTGGGGTTAATACATCTTGACCTTTGATGCAGTGGTCAAGTGGACTCTGCTAGGTCTGGTTATCCCTTGGATTACATGTGTTCTTATGGACTGTTATACCTTATTGGTTCCATTTTGCTATCCCTGTGAGGATCATTTACCTGGATCAGATCACATACATATATGAGCATCGCTCTCTCTCCACACCTTAATTGTAGTAAAGCCCACTTTTGATGTATTTTTTGTATTACATGTTACGACAAATAACAGCCTGCATACTCTTTTCCTTCACTGTCTTGAAACAGTATAGTTATGCTTTATTTGTTATCTTATATTGAAACTACATACCATGTGGGGGGAAAAAAGAGTATATATTAGGTGCCTTGGTGAGCATATTTAAACGTGACATGAAAAAAACCTATGAAAAAACATAGGCTTGTTTTATATTATGCATCAATGTATATTGTGACTATTGAATGGTGCTGGTAACCGTATTAGTCACAGAAAGAGGAAGATACTTTGTGGTCTGTGATACCTTTTAATGAACCAACATATCAATTGTACAAAGTTGTCTTGTGCATGAACATTTGATACTGCAGAGGTCTCTTCATCAGATATCACCTCATTCTGCGACTGCAAAGCCTTTGCACAAGGAAGTTGCATGCTGTAATTAAGTAATAATCCCCGAAGAACAGGGTATTACTGGTCAATAATATATATATATATATATATATATATATATATATAAATAATATATATATATATATATATATATATATATATATATATATATATATATATATAAATGAATAGACGATACTGTTCTGTGGCTAACGAAATGCTTTTATTTGTGCGAGCTTTCGAGATACACTGATCTCTTCTTCCGGTGTTACAATGAATAAAGCAAGCAAGGGTTTTACTTAAAAACAGTGTCTCTTGGAATGTTATCTGTGCTTATCCCGCCCCCATGCGTAGATGCGATTTATGACTAGGTGTTAAATAGTCCCTGAATGTTAGTGATGGAAGTGTGTGTGTGTGTATGTATGTAAATATAAATGAATGAAGAGCCTACAGTGTATACAGCACTTTACAAAAAGTGTATATGGATTGGGAGTGTTTGTAAATGTTCTTGAAATGTGAGAGTGTTGTTGCATGACTAAAAGTGTGTGCAGATACTATGTGGTCCCTATTGTATATTGGGATGGAATTACATAGAGTATATGTATGTGTAAGAGATAGCTGTGTGTGCATTCATATAGCGCAGTGTGTATAGACATGGCCTTTAGCACTCTGTCAGTAATGACTCATAAAACTTCTGCCTCGTTTTAGGCCACCGCTAAGTGTCCCGAACAGTTGCAGAAATTTGTATTGATGCAACCGTCTCTCTTTCGGTGTTTTAAGATTACCTTTGAGTATGGCCACCATCAGATCGTTCATATTATGGGCAGTCAGAAATGTTCACCGACAGGGCTGTCTCATTCCGCATGGATGCTGTGGCGATGTAGATTCATTCTCTTGTTTAGCCCCTGTCCCATCTCACCTATGTAGTAGCAGCCCTCTGGGCATTTCATGCACATGATGAGGTATCACTGTCCCACGGATATCAAAGAATAGAACTGAACAGTACACAATATTGCATTTGTGGTTTTTGGCTCACCTCTTTCACATATTTTATTTGCTATTATTCAATTATCTCCTGCAACACCTCTCTTCTCCCCTTATATAAGGTGAAAATACCTGTATGTTTCTATTAATCCATAAGGTGAGGATATCTCTAGCTGCCTAGCTGTCCCCTTTTTACATTCCTATTATCACCCCTTTTATGTGTCACTCTAAAACACACAGTACTTTTGATTGTTTTTTCCTGCCACAGGAGAGGATATCTCTCAGTTCCTTGCCACTTCTCTAACTACTTGTCCACTTTGTCCTATTTCTTTCATCTTAAAAATACAAGGGAAGAACTAGCAGACTATTATGGCAAAAATGTACAGCTTCTATGAAGTGATCAGGATGCGATTGTTGGACGACAGTAGATCTTGTAGGAATAAATTGTGTACATCAAAGGGGACTGGTGATGAGAAAATCCAGCTTTACGACCACTTTCCTTTGATTTCCATTACTGCCTGATTGAGATTTTCACCTACCAGATACATTTTTATTCCATAAGCATTAAACAGCAGTGGAGCACAATGCAACAATTCATAGTACCAGACAACGATCAGATACAGCAGATCGTATTCACTATACTAGACCTTTCTCTATTTACTAATAGGACTACCTCTGGCATGCAGATAGTCAACCATATTTCATACTATAATAAGCAGTAATTCCCAGATTTACAATATGTTTCAACACTAGCTCATAAAAGACATGTTTTTGATTGTGTTAAGTATTCTGTTTTGAAATATTTAACCACTTACACTGCACTTTACTGCCTGCTGCTTCCACTTATAACACAGCCCAGGGACACGGCTGAAAAATGCACCTGTCTGAAGATGTTTTTTCCTTTAAGTATAATTAAACAAATATGTTAACTTTATGACACAGAATGTTATTTCTGTGTCCAAATGCACAAAATGCACTTTAGTATAAATAAGATGAAAAGCTGCAATATGAGTAAAAGAAAAACTAAAATGTGATGAGTAAAATTGCTTATAAAGCAGAAAACAAATCTGAATAGACAGCTCGTAATGAATTATTGTATTTGTAACTGACACATGGACTCGAGGTCTAAGTTCGTTCTTGGTGCAGATGTGGCTAAATAGTTTTGTAACTAAGGCCCAGCATTTAGACGTGTCTTTACCAAATAGATTTGAAGATGATCTGTTCTCTCAGCTACATCATGATAATGGACGTACAGATGTACCAAGACTTAGTTCCCCAGTGCTATGGCCGAAACAGCAAATGGCCAAGTCACTAGGGACAGTGTCTGCTGTGATCATGCTTCTGGGCGTCCATGGGGATTTGACCACACACAGCGTTAATCCGTCTGAAACGCAATCATCACGGTTGCGGGACTCTGAGCTGCTTCAGCAAGACAAACAGTAAGTCTTGCTACATCTGTATCGGATAATGAAGGGACTTGCTGAATGCATTCCTAATATTTGTGAACATCATGCTTTTGCAGATCAGTGAGTCATGTTAGGCTCTAAATTGCCCTTTCTAAATGGTGTTTTCAACTAGAACGTGCTTATGTTCCTGGAGACTGCTGGACATGGTCCATGAAGGCCACAGTAGAACATTTTGTCAGGAAGACTCGGAGCTTGCTGAAGTACTTAGAAAGGCTATGTTGCTAATGACTTGTAGGGAGAAAGAACATTCTTTTGTGCTGGCTCCATATGTGATAGATTCTCCGGGGATATCTCCAGATGTGGTTAGAAAGAATACTTGATAATATAATGAACTTAGTAATAATACACAGATGCCTAAATGATTGTTTAATGACAATTAAATATGCAAATAATTCAAAACTATTACTTAAGCTGGAATTTGTGATGAGTGGAAGTAAATACAAGTGAGTTGTAGGGATTTGATAAAATTGAGATGCATCTATCGCATGCCCATAATTATAACATAATTTGATTATCTTTTAAGTCACATTTTTCTAATTAATTGTAATTTGCAATTCTACTTAGATATTTCATAGAAAATAATAATGTAATTGATATAATGTACAGTGCTAGTATAACTTTCTCCCACCTACAGTCTCAGATGTACTTAGTGTATTTATGATCTGACTTGAGTTTGTAAATGTAGTCATTCATAAGTGATGCTTCTCCCACCTCTTGAGCAATCTCAAATGGGGGGTTGTATATACGGTTGCCATAATTTGACCTCCAAGTCTTAAGAAATATTGCCTTTAATTGCTTCTCCTGTTTCTAATCATCTGTCCTAAATGTTACCCATTCTTCTAAAAAATTTAGCAGCTTATTCTGTAAACTCCAAAGAAGTCAATCATACTGTATGTGATGGGCTAAAAATGCCCTTTTAAGCCAATGGTAGTTTGCAACAATTTGACACTTTGGAGTATATAGAATAAGCCCTTCAAGGGGTTATTTATTAAACAGCAATAAAGTAGCCTTGAGCTCCTTTGGCGGCATGACCACTGAGGATAGGTTCCCCATCCCCTCATCTCTTTGTTTTCCTCCCCCTTCCCCGTCGCTCTTACAGGCAGGTAGTGACGTGGTGTGGAGGGGGGCCGGGGAAAGGATATTTAGGCCCTGTGCGGGGCAGAAAATATTCTGCACCCTGCCTGGAAAGCTCCTACCCACACTACCCTTTGTTAGGAGGTTTTGATGTTATACTGTTCGATGCTTATACTTGAGTTAATAAAAAAAAGGAGATATGGAAAATAAAGAAAATATAAATGTTAGTCTATTCTTTTGAGGTGGGCAGTTCGTACATGTTGATGCCTTTGTTGTGGCAGCTGTTGGGGGATAATTGTGCTTTAACCTTGACAGATGGGGCACTCTATGGTTCAGTAAAGCCTTGTGGTGGCTGGGACTGGGCAGAGCCCATTATGCTTTGGGTACCTGGGACCCCCCGTCTCGATAGATGGCCAGGCTAGTGCCCAGCTTTGGGGGTGTTGCAGGCCATGGTTTGAGTACCATAGGCTGCTGGTTGAGCACTCTAGCAGGGTAGACACTTATCTGGTTACGCTATGTATTTAATAAAAAAGGGTGTGTGTGCCAAGCACGCGCATTTTAAGTTAAACCTTTGTCGTTTGTCACACAAATTGTATTTGTGATGGGAATGTTTTTAATTAAAAATCCGAACACAATTTCAGGGACAAATCACAAAGTGTGACTTAGAACGCACATGCACTGAACTAATATATTTATACTAACTGTGAATTCCACTTGTGTGACTCTACGTGTGTGACTCTGCATGTGTGTGTGACTCCGCTTGTGTGTGTGTGACTCTGCGTGTATGTGTGTGACTGTGTGTGAATCTGTGTGTGTGTGAATCTGCGTGTGTGTGTGTGACTCTGCGTGTGTGTGTGTCTGTGACTCTGGTTGTGTGTGTGTTCGCGACTGTGTGTGACTGTGTGGTGACTGTGTGTGCATGTGTGTGCGAGACTCTGCGTGTGTGTGTTACCCTGTGTGTGACTCTGCGTGTGTGTGTTTGACTCTGCGCATGTGAAAGCACAGGGATCTCAGAGGATGTGGCTCTCACTTTCTCCCTGCCTGTTGTTCCCGGCTCCTCTCCTACCCCTCTGCCAGTGGCGCGCATGCGCAGATGCCTGCGGCCATTCGCAGAGGCCCACGGCCCGGGTGCGCACGCGCAGAGGCCCTCGGCCATGCACAGAGGCCCGCGGCCATGCATGCTGGAAGAGGGTGGAGCGCCAATGTACTTGGTGGACAAGGGCGGTACTGCGCATGGGGCCTACAAGCTCCTATTCTGCGCATGCGCGAGCGACAGGCGCGTGCCCATTAGCAGCATGAGGTCACTTGTTACGGTTTTTCGTTACAAGACAATGCATTTTTCCCATGAAAAACCTGCACTTCAAAAGCTGCGGCCTTCATACCTCCAGACCTGTGTGTTTATTATATTATATGTATTATTATATATTATGGGGATATGTATACACAAGGAAATGGGGGGGGATCTCCATCGCAGCCTCCAAGGTCATGCCATGTAATTTCATCAATCAGTTTCATATTACCACCTCTTCCTTATTAGTCCGTAAGAGTTGAAAAGAATGTACTTAACAAAACTAGTATACAGTAGCATTTTCCAATGTCTTTCAGAGGACTTTGTGAATGAACCCTACAATTAGTGTGCTGTAGTCTTCAATGCTATTAATCAAATTCAATAAAGCACAATTTATGTTGTTTTGAATCATTTTGTTGTATATACTTTATTTAAGATTGATTGCTTTTTGAAGGGAACATTATAATAAGGGACTGGAGTAAAACAAGGAGACTCGTGGACTGTATTACACAAAGGTAGAGCATATGAGAAATGATCTGTTATACTCACAACATTGAAGACACTTTTTCAAAGTGTCTTTACAAACACTAATTAAATGAGGCCTCATTTTAGTGAACTCCATGTGGAGTTTTGTCATTCACTAAATTGAGACCTCATTTAATTAGTTGTTAATTTAAATAACATGCTATCATGGTAATGTAACCCTATCTATTGGAACTACTAGTGTACCTAAGGGGTTTAGTTGTGGGTTAATGCAGGAGGACTCTGCAGAATGTAAGCCCCACCCACTGTATCCAGGGTAATATAATATATATATATATATATATATATATATATATATATATATATGTATGTATGAGTGGTTTCTGGAACTCAGGTTCCTGAGAGATTAAGAAAGAGGAGTCTCAAAGTGATGCACCCTAATAAAAAAGCATGAAAGCCAAAAATACACAATAATAAAAGATATACACAAGCACCTAAATCTCAATGTATTGCAAAAAAATATATATTTGTCACAGGATTGGTACCGCAGGTTAGCGGGGACCCACGGGGACCACCTGAGGACCCACAGATACCTGTGGGGACAACCTGAGGACCCTCAGACACCCACGATCTCTGGTATCAATCATGTGGGGTAGAGGAGGTGGGTATTAGTGTTGTGTTTTTAATGTTTATTGTGGTTAGCAGCTGTTTTAATGTAAATTTTAATACTAGTGTATGAGCAGGGGGTCTCCATAGCAGAACGGCATTGATTTGAAGTCTGGGGATCCCTTGCTTTCCGAGATACAGACCCCGTTATAGGGTGCCGGTATCTTCTATGCATTTAAATGTCCCGCGTCACGTGACCGAGGGAATAAAATGCACAGGAGATACTGACACCCCATGGCGGGTTCTGTATCTCAGGAAGCAGTGGCTCCCCGGACCTGAAATCAATGCGGTTGTGCTCCGAAGACCCCCTACTCATCTACACTAGTAATAAAATGTATTGTAAATAAAAAACATTAATTTCAGGTGAGATTTGCGCAGGGAGAGGTGTCTCTCTCTGAGCAGCTCTCTCTGCAGCTGAAAGAATTCGCCGGGTAAGGCCTTTTCAGAGGGTTGATCATCACGCCACTGGTAACTCGCCCGTTTTGGAAATTTTGCTATCGCAGGTAATCGAGGCTTTCTGAATACCGTGATAGCAACGCTCAAAAAAACAGGCGATTTAAATGGCCCGGTGATTTTTTTTTATGAACGCTTATAGCATAAGCCCAATAATAGGAGCTGTAAATCCCCAAGTTAACTTTTATTTAAAGAATTCTAAATTACAAAGTATTACAAACTTTAAATAACAATTTTTGGACTGCAAAGGCATCCGTGCCACTATTTTATTCTTTAAATTCAACTGCAAGCACAAGTGCAATTCTGCTTACTGTCATTTTCTGTGGGAATAATCCAGACCCAAACAGTGTGTTTCAAAGAGATAAGCAGAAAAAGTATATACCAATAAGGTTCAATGCATGTGAACTGTCCAAATCTTTCTAGAGCAGCAGTCCCACTTATTCCTTATTCAGCAACTCATAGATTCCGTAAGAAAAAGTTCATTTTGTATTTTGCAGAACTTGAAACATCAACTGTACGCAGTTGATTCTCTAACAGAATTACAGTACAAGCAGTCCTCGTTTTACAATGAACGGCTTATCCAACGCTATTTTCATTTTTACAACGCCAAAACGGCTTATCCAACGCTTTGCAAAGTTGTTTATGTGTATATTATATATATATATATTATACTATACCATATATTATATATATATATATATATATATATATATATATATATATATATATATATATATATATATAGTCAGATAAGGCAGTTGGCACTCCAATAGGTGCTGGTAAGCCACAGGTGCACGTCCCATATAGAGAATGTAGTTATACGTTACCGTTCCAAAGGATTGGTAAACAAGAGACAGCACTCAATGTTGAAAATCAAAGTGTATTAGTGAAAGCAAAAATACATCCAGAAACCCAACGTTTCGGTCCTACAGAATGGGACCTTCCTCAGGGGGATACAGGTATCCCCCTGAGGAAGGTCCCATTCTGTAGGACCGAAACGTTGGGTTTCTGGATGTATTTTTGCTTTCACTAATACACTTTGATTTTCAACATTGAGTGCTGTCTCTTGTTTACCAATCCTTGGAACGGTAACGTATAACTATATATATATATATATATGCATATATATATATATATATAATACAGTATATACATGAAGCCCTTTTTCTGAACCCTCCCAAAGGGACTACGGGTAACTGCACACACCTGCGGCTCCAGGAGATCTGAGCCTCCGCTAGCTGGGAGCCTGGGGTAACACTTATAGCGCAGCGCCTCCACTTACCCAGGATCCCCGTGATGTGAAATTCCCCTGGGCAAGAAATACAACAACACACATATATGATGCAACCAGTTTTACTAGATGATGCACGGTAACCTTATCACTCTATATTATAGCAATATAACCTTAACGCATAACCTTATACTATAACGCCATATAGCCTTAGTGGCTCAGCCACTCTCATCAAGAGAAACGTCTCCGTCCCCTCACCGCGTGCCCCACACACCGTGTCCATGTATAGTACTATTGGTATAGGCTCAGTTCTTTAGCCACTCGCTTAGTGTCCCTAAAGAGTTACGCCTAAGGCGGGATCAGCGCCTGTTGACCGGTGTTGGTGCACTTGATGTTATAATACCTTCCTGGTCCGGCCCCCACCTTTGCGCCGTGCCGGCGGGTCCGTCGCTGCCTCTGGCGGCACCCGCGATCGCTCGGCACGCTGCAGAGGGGGTCTCTGGGACCAAAAGAGACCGGGGCTACATACACTATATAATTTATGTGTGTGCTGCATATCTTATTGCCTGCGTAAAATATTTGGTGTATTTTAGTGTTAAAAATGCCTTTAGGAACGGAACCTTTCATTTAAACAGTGTTCCTGTGGGAAAACGTGTTACGCTTTAAGACGTCTCGCTATCCAACGCCATTTTGAGTAACGCATTGTGTCGGATAACCGAGGACTGCCTGTACATGTGTTTTTTAGGGTTACAAATCACTAACATTTGGAGATGAAATCTCACGTTAGTCTCTCGGTCAAAGATCCAGTGTTTACAATGCAATTCACTTTTCTCTGCAACTTATTTGAGTTAACATCCTTTTTTGATTTTGCACTGAAGCTTTAAACAGTTTTTCGAGACTTAAATAGATTCTCCACTTCAGTGTCACGTACTGCTGCCCCATTCTGTCTTTTTAGCTCATTCTTCTGCCGATCTCATTTTACTTGAGTTCAGACGTTCTCATTGAAATTGACTATACAGTATGTAGAACTGTACTTGTGCTCGTAGAGGAGTATAAACAAGAACAGAGCTTTAACAAATAAATAAAAAAAATCTGTGGGAAGACAATGGCATGTATTTAAAAGGAAGAAAACATTTATTCCTGCAATTTAAAATTAATTTGCTTCCAGAACATACAAGCACCCAGTTCTAAAGAGAAAAATCATTCAAACGGCTGATGTATTTCTCCAGAGTATTCAATGTCACCACCCAGGCCAGCTTCCTATTATTACACCAGGTTAGTGATTTTGTGTTTTACTTATCAGCAGCATGACAGCAAGAAGATGGTTTAGGCAGGCCTGCAGCATTGTAGACAGGTTTTTTTTTATATACAACCCCAAAATATGCCTGACTGCAGCAATTCGGCTGAGGAATTCAAACACCCTGTAAGCTAATGGAATAAAATGTTAGCTATCAGATATACTTTCATGTTTGTTCATTATATTCCACAAATGGATTCTTGATGAGGCTGACAAGTACGACTAATACATGGGATTTAATGTCATTTTTTTTTTCTTTAGAAGCGCTGAATCAAAAACATTTTCTTGTGAACTACTAATTTGATGATACTGAACCATACTAGATAGATCAGAGAAGGGCATGTTGTCATGGTTTCCGAATGCTGAAGCTATCAAACATCACGATTTACCTGAGACAGTCTTGGTTTAAACAGGGCTGAAGAAACCCAGGAATTCAGAAATAGGGAACAGCTGCAGACAGCATAAAAGGCTTGTTTTAGACACCAAAATTGTGTTTACCTTTATATAAAACATTACAGATGACATTTCTAGAGTAGCCTACTGTATCTTTTATATATTGCGGGCTCATGTAAACCTGTATTAAATATCTATGCCTGTTGTTTTGTCCAATAGTGCATTGTGTTTGTGCAAATTCCAGCAATTCTGAGACATCATTTACTTTTTTTTTTCTATGCTGGAACATTATTTCACGACAAGAAAAGAGCTATTTATACGTTCCTGTATGTAGATGTTCGAATTTGAATTTGAGGAATGATATTTTATTGACATATTTCTGTGTAATTTTGAGACGTTATGCTTCTCATGTTATATTATTTTCAACCTAATGACTAGTGTGATTGTGTGCAGACTGGTACCAGAGCTTTAAGATGCTGTTATTGTAGAGCAGTATCCCCACCGTATGGGAGATATGGCGGCTACTATGTGTGTGGTGCTTTATCTGCGGTCACAGGAGGCCTGAACCTCCGCTGCTGGGAGCCTGGGGCCTGGATCGTCTGGTGACAGCACCTCCATCTGTGCAGGATCCTGATAGCGCCGGAGAACCCCTTCACAGGACCCAATGCAATAAGATCACACTGCGTATAAAACAACAAGTTTAACTGGCATGCAATGGGCAATACAATACACGTATAACTCGGGCCTCGCACGGCCTTACCCACACACCCTATACAACTGTATACATCCACCTAGTCCGCACCCCGGTGAGAATTTCCCCCAATGTACAAAGGTGCCCTGGGCACCTACTGTACCCAACCTGGTGTCCACAGGAGCAAACCCACCCGGAAGTGGGTGACAGCGCTGCCCACAATCAGTGTTACAGTTGGTGCACTTGTAGATGGATATTATACCTGCGGGTGCTCCAACACCTGGTAGCATCGACAGATGGGAACAGGAATCCGCTGATCCAGCGACATTGTCCGTGACGTTGTCCGCCTCCACGTGGGGTGGGATCCAGCTGGAAAGTCCCACCTTAATTAACAGTCTCTTTATGGAGCGGTGGTCTAGTCCCAGACCACAGGCCGCATCTGCTGTACGGCATCCTCTGCTGTATCCCTGACACTTAATCAGATAAGGGGCAGTGTCTCTATCTAAGCGGCCTGTCCCTGTAGCAGCCACAACCTACAGGGGAGTCAGGGTCTAACTGGGGCCTTATAGGGGGTCTTAGGCCAATGCAGGGGCCACAGACACCCTGACATACACCCTCCCCCATACCTTTTCCCTATCTATCAATAGATAGACTGGCATGGCTCGCAGCACGCCAAATGTATCAATCTCGGGAGCAGGGGAGCCTCGCAGCACTATTGGCTTAGCTTAGCCATGTGGTACATCACCCCTGTGCATTCTGGGGGCTGTATTCCTCCGCAGAGCCCTCTATGTAATGGCTGTTGCTCCTGTGCACCGGAGTTCTCCTTACAGTATCTCACTCTCTCTACCTCCTGCCAAGTGTCCGAGCACCCTGACAACAGTACCTACGCTAGCTGCAACCTCCCGGCTGCATCGGAGGTAGGTGGGACGGCCAAGGGGAGCCCAGAGGGAGACCTGGCCACATTACATATATATTTTTAACAACTTTGAGAGGTAGTGAAGAGTGCTTTTGAGACTAAATTTCTCTTTATTTTATTGATATGATATCATTGCAGTTGGAAAAAAAATGTTATTGTGTTTTGATCAAAAAATTAGCAGGAAATATGTAGAAACAATATAGGCAAATCAATGCACAGCCTAACTGAAACAAAACTAACTCTTTGACAAAGTCCTATTGGTGGACAAAACGCGTCAGAGTTACGCTTTGGCAGATTGTTTTTGATATGAACTGAATAAACAACCTTTTTTCTGATTGCGTTTGGATACCTTTGATTGTACCCCTACGGCAAGCTGTGAACCGCCTGAACCAACTCTCCTTCACTTACCTGATTACTCGGCTGGAGCACGCTTCTTAGCGCACCGGATCAGCGTTCCTATTTGCAGTGTTTGTGGCCTGAACTCGACGAGTCAAGATTGTAAGTACTACTACTCTTTGTGGGGTTGCGTGGCTGTGTATGAGACGCCGGGATGTGTGAGGGTAGTGGCGGAGATCAGCTGTGGTGAGCCGTTTCATAGTTCCGTGCAGGAACACGGCTTTACTGTTTGCGTTTCTCCTTACCACATAATGGCCCCATCCTTATGGTCAGTCTCGGGTACACAGTCCCACTCCCTGGTTTATGTTTCTAGGATTCAGGACACTGATCAGTAGCGCTTTTCATTTCTTTATTATTGTGGACATTGTGGATATTATTTGTACTATTTGGAGCATCAGTCTTTGGAATGTATTCTCTGCTTGTTCTTAACTGAAACAAAAGGAACTGAGGAAGTGGAAAGAAAAATAGGGTTTGACAATAAGAGGTCCAACATCCAAAATCTTGTCATATATTATTATATTAGATTCAAAGATAGATAGGGCAATCTGTTTCCGTGACGCATGAACCGAACTGTTTGTAGTCTGCTGGGGGCTCGAGTTCGGCACATTGCAGATTGTGCACATAGATTGTTGGTAGCAGCTGGCACTGTCCTGGTGGTCTTGGTACACATTGGTACCAATAACAAAGTTAGAGAATGATGGAGGGGTCTAAAAAATTAGAGCTACAAGCTTAAGGCAAGGACCTCCAAGGTAGTATTTTCTGATATACTACTAATTCCATGCGCTACCCCAGGGAGACAGTTGGAGCATAGGGAGGTTAATGAATGGCTAAGAAAGTGGTGTAGGAAGAAGGGTTTGGGTTTTTAGAGCACTAGGACTCCTTTTCTGAGAGGTGCTATCTTTATACTAGGGATGGATTGCACATCAATAATGAGGAATCTTCTGTGCTAGGGGGGAGTATGTTAAAAAGGTTGGATGAGATTTTAAACTAAGGGGGAGGGGTTGGACAAGTAACAGATAATTAACTAAATAGAATAGATAGGACGGGGAAATAACAAGGGGTCATGGAGGTAGAATGGAGGCAAGTAGGCGTTTGGCAAGCATATTAAATACGGATCATACTAGAAAACTTCTAAAGACTAAATCCAATTGGAGTAGAAAGGAAGGAGCAGATAAGATAATAGTACAGACTGAAAAAAAACGTATATGCATGTTTGCTAATGCAAGAAGCCGTTTAGATAAATTAAGGGAGCTTGAATTAATAGCTGCAAGGCAGCAGTATGGTAACATAGGCGTTATTCCCATTTTTTGGAAGGATTGAACAAATAGAAGGGGAGGTGGAGAGGAGGATTATGTTTAGATGTTATAATAGATCTAAAACCTAATATAAGGGAAGATGTTTATGAAGGGAATAATGAAATGTAGAGACATTGTGGATAGAAAATAGTAGCAAAAGTACAAAGAAAATGTTTGTAGGAATATTAAATAAACCACCAAATATCTAAGATAAAGGAAGCCAAAATAGTTTTGCAAACAGAGAAGGCATCAAAACTAGGTCATATTTGTGCAATGGGTGATTTTAATTCTCCAGACAGACTGGGGAAATGAGATTAGTCTTACAATGAAAGTACACAGGATTTTGGGGGTGCTTAAAGACAATTACATGACCCTAATTATTGAGGAACCAACCAGGAGAGGGGCAATACTGGTTTTGGTCATATCAAACAAGGTAGGAGTAATAACAAATATTCAAGTCTAGGAACATTTAGAAAACAGTGATCATAACATGGTCTTATTTGAAATAAATTATCAAAAACCATATTACATGGGTTCAACAAAGACGTACAATTTTAGAAAGGCATATTTTAATAAACAGAGGAAAAATATACAAGCAATAAATTGGGATAATGTTTTTTCAGGGAAAAATGGACAATAAATGGGTAGTCTTAAAACATTATTAGAAAATCACACTTATAAGTGTTACGCTTGTGCTCCCCACACAAGTGAGAGAAAGGAGGGGACCTGGTAGCGAGGTGGGAATCCGCAGGAGAGACGAAAGGGAGTAAGTTGCCGCGCAGCTGGGGATCGGCGCACGTAGTCATTTCCCAACGATACAGGGGTACAGGAACCAGGAACATGGACATGAACATGAGATAAGGCGGGGCCACCTCTGTGGGTCCATTTGTTTGGCCGAGCATAATGTCACGCTTGTGCTCTCATCACAAGCGCAGGGAGAAAGGGAAGGGTCCGTTAGCGAGGTGGGGAGGCCGCAGGGGATACGAAGAGAGTAAGTTGCAGCGCAGCCGGGGATCAGTGCACGATCAGCGCACGTAGTCATGTGACCGCGCCGCGCGCATGAGAATGCGTGACGCGTTTGGAGGTGCGGAGCCAAGCTCAGAGACACGACTGGCCCAGCTGCATGTGCGCGCATGCACTGGCAGCAGAGCGGGGGTGCGCATGTGCTCAGGCACCAACGTGGGGAAAAGCCAATGCTTCAGCACAGGAGTCTGGAACGGGAACTAGGAACTAGGAACATGGAACAAGAACATGGAACAGGAACATGGAACATGGAAGGAGCCAGGGAGGAAAGAGTCCAGAGCACAAGGTCACATCCACAAGGGAAAAGCTTCTTGGAGGACGTCCAGCCTCCTTAAAGGCATAGTGCCAGTAACAGAAGAATGCAGCAAATACTAAGTTCAAAGTAAGGGTTCTTTAGTTGAATACTTTGGCCAAGGTATTGTAAGCCTGCTACCACGTCAAGGTGAACCCTACTAAGCAGGTCCTACACTACCCGACGGTAAACTAACCTCAGTAGTAAATGAGTGACTGTCCCAGTCTTACGGAATCCAAAGGAGATGAGTAAAGGTCCCAAGGAGGTCCAGGCAGGAACAGCATGCGATGGTAGTACTAGCAGACACCAGGGCAGGCAGCAAATGACTAATAGCAGAGAGAAAGCCAAAGAGACGCTTACTTCCTGTCAGGAGGAAGAGGGCAGGAATTTTCAGAAAGCAAGATGGCGTAGGAAGCTTCAGAATACTTAAAGACACAGGATCTTGACTCGCAGCTAGAGGGCGGCGATCAGAAATTAAACAGGTAAGGAAGGAACACACCGCAGGGGACGTGTTCCGCGCATCGTAACAATAAGTGTATACCCTTGGGTAAAAAAATAAATAAAAGAAGCAAGTCAAACAAATGTGGCTAAATAAAGAGGTAGGGAAGGAAATGGAAAAGCAGAGGCAGGGTTTTAGTGTCTTCAAGTCAGAAGGGACGGAGGCATAATTTCCGAATTACAAGGAATATAAGAAAAGTTTTAAAAGGGCAAATCGAATTAGAAATAACTTGAAAATGAAAACAGGATTGCAATAGAAAGTAAGATAAATAACTTTTTAGGGTTGAAGTATCTTAATAAAAAGATAAGAAAATATAGGACCCTTTTAGTGTGAGATGGACAGCCAAATTATTGTCGATAAGGAAAAAGCAGAGGTATTAAACAAATTCTTTGTCTCCGTATTTACCAGGGAAGAATCAATTGCAATAATAGAGGAAGCCACAACTTCTATTAACGAACAATTGGTTAACTGAGTAAGAAGTCCATACGCGGCTTGATAAAATTAAAGTAAATAAAGCTTCTGGCCCAGATAGCAAACATCCAAGAGTTATTAAGGAGCTAAATTCAGTAATAGCTAAACCCTTACATTTAATTTTAAAGTGCTCCAATTTCCACATTCTCGATACTACAAGATTAGTGTAAAACAGACGTGGTACCTATACAGTATATAAAAATGGAGCTCAATCACAACCAGGGAATTACTCACCTGTAAGCCTAACATTAACAGTGGGAAAGCTACTTGAAGGTTTAGAACAGGATATTTCCTAATATACCTAATAAAAAAAAATATTATTAGTAATAGTCAGCATGGATGTGTGAAGGCTAAGTCGTGCCAAACTAATAGAGATGGGCACATTTTTAGGGCGAATTTGGATCCGCAGCGGATTGGCCGGTTCCTTTGGTACGCGGATTTCAGTGGATCAATCTCAAAAAGGGTGATTTGCATTTTGGGGATTTTTTTTATCATTATTACCAATACATTTCGCGGATTCCGCAACCTGTGGATGAATTTGTAGAATCCAATTTGTGGATTCAGCAATCCGTTGGTGGATTATTAAGGGTCCGCCAACGAATTGCTAATTCCGCGGATTGGATTCTACAAAGATTCTGTAAAGGAGGACATTATCTATCCCAGACTGCACATCTCAGCACTAAATTATTGCTGCCATGCCGCCAGTACTGTTTTTATTTGCTTTGACCTCACTTCTTTTCAAAATACACACTTCTTTCTATCAGCCTCATTATGTCTCTAACTCTATTCATATATCTCCATCTCTCCTTCCTTCACCATTTCTCAGTTCACATGAGCTCCTTTGTTACCTGCGCCCTCTGAAACTACACAGCTATATCCCCTGCACTAAAACACACCCCTCTAAATCAGCTTCATACATTCTATTTCTATCCATGTTTCTCCTCCTTGCTCATGGGGATATCTCTCCCAATCCTGCTCCTTGCCTTATTTCTGTATGCTCTCATCCTCGCCTTCCACATACATCTTCTACTCCTTCGGGTGTCAACCCCTCTAACCTCATACCCATCCCCTGTCACCCTTCCTTCCCTCTCTCCCTTTCTCCTGTGTCCTTTGGAATGCTCGCTCCCTTTCTAACAAGTTCCTCTCTGTGCATGACTTCTTTTTCTCTCACTCTCTGCTCCTCTTTGCTATAACTGAGACTTGGTTCACTCAGTCTGACTCTGCTCTGGAAGCTGCCCTCCCTTATGGTGGCCTTTCTTTCTCCAACACTCCGCACACTGATGGCAGGAGTGGAGGCGTGGGGCTCCTGCTCTCCTCTATCTGCCGCTACTGTACCCTTCCTATACCTCCCTCTTGCTTTTCCCTCCTTTGAGGCTCAGATTGTCAAGATTTTCTCTCCTTTCCCTGTCCACGTGGCGGTCATCTATTATCCTCCATCTGTCTTTCTCTCTCACTTTGGATCCTATCTCTTTCCTCAAACTCCCCTGTACTTCTCTTTGGGGACTTCAATTGCTATATTGATGACCCCTCTCTCCTTTGGGTCTCCCGCTTTCGCTCTCTAACCTCTTCTTTTGAACTTCAACAGTGGACTGCAGCCAGCACCCACAAGAATGGCCACTACCTAGACCTGGTTTTCACTAAACTTTTCTCTCTCAGATTTTTCCATTTCCCTTTTTCCTCTCTCTGACAATCACCTCATCTCATTTTCTCTCTCTCACTTCTCCCCTTTTCCACCTCCATCTACCCCTCGTCTCTGCAGAGACCAGCGCTCAATTAACCTACAAGCTTTTGATTCCACTTTACGCTTCTCCCTCTCCTCTCTCTGCCCTGCTCCAGACCCTGACAACCTGGTCAGGAACTACAACTCTGCCCTGTCCTCCTCGCTTGATCTACATGCCCCACTTTCTCTCTGTCGTTCTCGCCCTTTGAACCCCAGACCCTGGCTAAATTCCCACATTCCTGGCTGCATTCCTGCACTCGTTCCTCTGAACGCCTCTAGAGGAAATCTCACACTCTCGCAGACTTCCTTCACTACAAATGTATGCTATCCTGTTTCAACACTGCCCTCTTTCAAGCTAAACAAACCTACTTTTCTTCACTAATCAACACGCACAATTCTAATCCACGCCGACTCCTCTGTATTTGACTCCCTACTCAGACCACCCTCTGCTGCCTCTTCTTATTCCTACATCTCACTTCAGTACTTTGCCAACTATTTCAAGGAAAAGGTGGAATCTATACGTCAGGCCATCCCCTCTGTATCCTCCTCCCATCCTACACCTCTTCCTAACTCTCCTCCTGCATTCCTTGACTTTTTATCTGCTGTTATGGAGGAGGATGTGTCATTGCTGATCTCCTCTTCTCCCTGAACCACCTGCCCTCTTGACCCCATTCCCTCCCATCTCCTATAACCTCTTGCTCCAACTATAAATCCTATGCTCACACACATTTTTAACTCTTCCCTCTACTCTGGTACCTTTCCATCTTCATTCAAACATGCAACAGTTATACCATTACTCAAAAACAGCAAGCTTGACCCTACCTGTCTTTCTAACTATCGACCTGTCTCCCTCCTGCCTTTTGCCTCTAAACTCCTTGAACGTCTTGTATTCTTTCGCTTGCTCCATTTTCTCAACTATTCTCTACTAGACCCTCTACAATCTGGCTTCCGCACTGCTCACTCCACTGAAACAGACCTCAGTAAAATAACTAATGACCTCCATGCTGCCAAAGACAGAGGTCATTACACTCTGCTCATATTACTCAACCTTTCAGCAGCATTTTATACTGTGGACCACCCTCTTCTCCTTCACATTCTTCATACTCTTGGCATTCGTAACAAAGCTTTATCCTGGATATCCTCTTACCTCTCACATCGTACTTTTAGTGTTTACCTTTGGCCAACACCTCCTCCTCCTCTATTGATCTCTCTGTGAGGATACCCCACGGGTCTGTCCTGGGACCCCTTCTCTTTTCTCTTTACACACTCTCTCTGTAAGGAATCCGCTCCTGGATTTGATTATAGCCTTGCAGACCTCTGCAGTTGCAAAAGCCTCCTTTGGCAATCAATGGCACATGTGCTGCCTCTCATTGCAGCTTCTGTCCTGTGCTCCATCATTGGAGGAATGCTCACACACCCTCCGCCTGTGATTGGATCTCTGCCCTTTATATGTTGGGCTTTGGCTCTGAATCAGAGCTGAGCATAATCCTTCTCTGGACGTTACTGTCTCTGCCACAAGCCGCCTGGCTTGTCTCCTTGTGTACTAACCTCTCTAGTTCTCATCTCTAGTTCCTGAGTATCCGGAGGCCTGCTGCTAGTTCCACTCAGAGGCCTGTGTTTCCTGAGTATCCTGAGGCCTGCTACTACTCTCCACGTAGAGGCCTGTGTTTCCTGATTATCCTGAGGCCTGCTGCTACTCTCCACGCAGAGGCCTGTTCCTGACTCCTGTGCTGAAGCGTTGTTTAGCCAGCACTGTTTTCTGGTACCTGCTGCATTCTCCCCTAGCAGAGGTTACCCTTTGTTTCCTGAGGCCTGCTGCTATTCTCCACGCAGAGGCCTGCTTTGGACTTCTGTGCTGAAGTGTTTGTTTTCCCCGACGCTGCCCCGCGGTGAACTTCGGCCAGCCTGTTGTCTCCCCCTGCTGAGACAGGCGTCATGGGCCGAGCCCGCTTCTCGCACAGAGGCCACCCCGCGTTCACGCTCCTAAGCTGAAACAGGGAACTTCTGACTACCTGATGCCGAACTCCTGCTTGAATAATGACGATGCTGCCTTCTCCAATCCTGACCCTGCTATGTACGACTACGAACTGCGCACTCCGAGATTAGTCTGCGCGGACTAAGGTCGGTGATTATATAACCCCACCTCAGCCCCGCGATCCAGTACCGGTTTGTGGCGAGCACAATCGTAACACTCTCTAGGGGCACTATGCAGTAAGCGCCGAAAAAGTGCAATCGCCAAGGGTTGCCGATAGGCCTTATTTTGGCGATTTGCCCTCGCAGTATTCAGTAAGGGCCGAATCCATGCCGATCCCTGCCGAATTACTGCGAAAGCAAAACTGCCGATGAACCTGTGCCGAAACAGCCTGGCTCCTGATAACCTGCCGATAGGCCTTTTCTGCCGATAGGTGTTTGCAGCAGAGAGAGACAAGCCGCTCTCAGCGCAAACATCGGCAAAATATAAATTATTTATAAACAACTTTGAATCCTAGTGTACATGTGCAAGGGGTCTCCGGAGCTGAGCCGCATTGGTATCAGGTCCGGGGACCCCCTGCTTCCTGAGATACAGGCCCCTTTATGAGGTGCCGGTATCCCTCTGCATTTAAAGGTCCCGATCACGTGACCGTGGAATGTAAACAAAGCAGAGGGATACCGGCACCCCCTAAAGGGGCCTGTATCTCAGGAAGCAGGGGGTCCCCGGACCTAAAACCAAAGCGGTTCAGCTCCGGAGACCCTCTGCACACCTACTGTATGAATATAACACACATATAAATAAACACTCATTCCTTACCTTTGCGGCTATGTGCTATGGTAACGAAGCAGCATGAATGTATTTTTAATAATAGTGTACTGTGAGCAGGGGGCCCCCTGAGCTGAACCGCATTGCTTTGTGGACCAGGGATCCCCTACTTCCCGACTTACAGGCCCCGGTATGTGTCATCGGGTGGCAGTGTCGCCGCCATCTTTAAAGCAACCCATTCGCGCCATGCCCGCTATAAATATGGCGGCGACACTGTAACCGATGCCCCAAACCAGAGCCTGTAACTCGGGAAGCAGGGGGTCTCTGAGCCACAAATCAATGCGGTTCAGCATCAGGAGCCCCCCTGCTTCCGCACAATATTATTAAAATACATAACTGCTGCTTCATTACCATAGCGGATATCCGCTAAGGCAATGAAGGGGTTAAGGCAGAATAGCATGTTTATTGGGGACATTTGTCCCCAATAAACATTGCAATAAACAACATACACACCCTGTGTATTTAAAATACATAAACACCAATCAATACATTAAATACATATAGCATTCACCCATTTCCGGCTGCCACGATGAAGGCCATCCTCATCTTCATCCTGCTCATGCCCCCTCAGCTGCTGCAAAACAGACACAAGAATGAAAACATCCAATGTAATGTCCCCATACCCCTTAATCACCATAGCGGTTATTAACCGCTACAGTCATTAAGGGGTTAACCCACCGTCACCCACCACTCAGGATGCCTACATACCCTCCCACACTAACCCTCACCCCGTGAGGCCTAACCACCCTCACCCACTACCCACAAGGGAGGCCTACCCACATACCGTTGGGGCCAATACACCCCCTCACCCCCATTACCCACAATAAAAACAATACACAGCCCCACAATAAGCATCATTCTATTTATTAAATACATTACCCACCCCCTGTGCCCCCCATAAATACATGATTTATCCTTTTACATACAGGATTCATACCCCAGCCCCACGCGAGTCCCCGGCGGGCTGGCGGGGCACCTGAGAGACCTACAGGGTACCAGCAACTTGTTTCAAACAGGTTCTGGAGGCTTGTTGGTGGGTCCCGCCAAGCGCCATGGCCCCCAGGTGGTCTCCTTGGGTCACCATGGGCCACAATTGGGTCCCCACGGTAGGCCCGTGGATGTCTGGGAGCCCCGGGTCAGACCCACAGGTGTCTGCGGGGCCTCGGGTGGTTCCCACGGGGGTCTGGGGAACTCACGAGTGCTCACTATGGGTCCGTGGTGCCCTCACGAATGTGGGACCACCGCTTCATCCCCGCACCTATGGGTCCGCGGTGCCCCCACGGATGTGGGACCATCGCTTCATCACCGCAGACTACGGGTCCACGGTGCCCCCACAGATGTGAGGCCACCGCTTCATCCCCGCAGGTGTCACCCGTGGAACCACCAGTCTGATACCCGTGAGATACCCAAGGAGACCGCAGGTGGTCTCCAGAGGTCTCACACAGAACCAAGAAACCAACCCTGAATGTAAAAAAAAATAAACCTGGCCTATACATTCAATACATACACCTCCCTCCCCCCAACACCTACAGTACAATAATGTGCAAAATAACTATTATCCAGATAGGGATAATAGATTATTTGCCCATTATTAAACACATTAACTAGCATATTAAAATAAATAAAGTACTACTGACCTCATCAATAAGAAGCCCCAGTCGCCAGCAACATCCTTGTCTTTTGTTGCCCACAAAATACATAGCCAATACAAAGCCAATACATTGCAATTACATTCAGATATATATATTTTTTCTTATTGTTAGATTGTTAATTACATTTAATTTCATTACTATTATACACAATATTTGCACGTTTTATTTGTCACTTTGTTTCATGAGCGGCGCTACTGAAATTTTTCTCTTATATATATTTATTTATTTATATTCATTTATTTATTTAGATTTATTTATTTATTTAGTGTGGGGCTGCTGTGTGTGATTATTTTTTATTGTGGGTAGCGGGTGTGGGTGAAGAGGGTATTAGCCACAACGGTGGTTGTTGAGGTCTTGCGTTTGGGTAGCGGGAGGCCTTAACCCCTTCATGACCGTAGCGGTATTAACTGCTATGGTTGTGAAGGGGTTAAGTACACCCGCAACCCCACCGCAAGCCCTAAACAAACAACAAGGGCCAAATACCCCCTTCACCCACCCCCGCTACCCACAATAAAGCTGGCACGGTGGGTTAACCCCTTTATTGCCTTAGCGGTTAGTCGCTAAGGTAATGAAGTGGGCTGTACATGCATTTTTCCTGTCTCGGATGCATGTCGGGGGGCTCCGGTGCTGGTATAAGCTCCGGAGAATCCCTGCATCAATCACAGACAGGAAAAAGGCCTGATTTTTTCTAAGTGTCGCCCTTGCCGATGTTTCTCCTCCACCAACTTGCCAACTTTAGTTGGCGGGACTAATTGCCGAAAAACTCTCAATTCTGGAGTGTCGATCAGCAGCGAAAAGCTAATCGGGGCTACCTGAATTCAGCCGAGTTCAAAAAGTGCCGATAAGTGACTTATCGGCACCCGGCTGCCGATAAGTTTTTATCGGCAACAAAAATTGCCGATTTTTCCCACTTATCGGCACTTACTGAATCGGGAGGGCAAATTTGGGGAAAAAATGGCGATAAACGGCTTATCGGCGCATACTGCATGAGGCCCTAAGGTGACCTAATCACATCACTTGGGTTCAAATATCACCTTTATGCTGATGACACAAATTTACTTATCTACCCTGGCAATGAAGAGCAAAGTGCGCGCTGTCCCAAAAATTAGTCCCCTTTGATTCCACGATCAGGTGATTATCCCACTGCTGCTCCTTATTCTCCTGTGATCGACAGGGTAAAACCAGAATATATGCAACAAAAAAAGGGAGCAAAAAGAGAAAAACACAAGGTCTTAGTTCAATAAAATGTATTAAAAAAGACAAAATAACACTTACATAGTAAAATAGGATCATCTAGATCGGTCATCCGCACATCCATAAAGGAACCAACATGAGCAGGAGGGGTTCGCGTCATCGTGGAAGCAAGGGGATGATGGTAGCTTCAGGGCATCCATCGTCACGGCGTCTCCTAGCTACGTGATGGTGTAACCTCTACGCGTTTCGCGTCATATGACGCTTCATCAGGGGATTTGGTCTTACTGATCCTAAGGCCGGTCTTAAATAGCAAGAAAATTGTTCTCCCAGCCAATAAGGATTTAAAACTGGTTGAAGGATAGACAACAGAGTTGTCGTAAATATAACTTTTTCAGGTTGGGCTAAGGTTGTGTGTGGAGTACCTCAAGGATCAATACTGGGACCCCTGCTTTTTAACTTGTTTATTAATTACTTTGAGGTTGGCATAGAAAGCAACATCTCCATCTTTGCTGATGACATTAAACTGTGTAAGGTAGTAGAATCAGAGCAGGACTTGGATAGATTGGAAACTTGGGCAGGTAAATGGCAGGTGAGGATGAATACAACTGAATGTAAGTTTATGCATTTGGGAAACGAGAATAAACAGGAAATATACAAATGAATAGGGAATAAATTAGGTGAATCTTTGATGAAGAAGGATTTAAGAGTGCTTGCAGACAGCAGGCTTAGCAATTGCAAATAGCAATAGCAAAGCCATGCAGTAGCTGCAAAGGCAAACACGATCTCATCTAACATTAAATGGGAAATGGATGGAAGTGAAGTAAACATGATTATGCCCCTCTATAAAGCATTAGTAAGACCACACCTTGAATATAGAATATAGTTTGTCACCACTCCATAAAAAAGATATTAGGGAACTACAAAAAGTGTAGAGAAGAGACATCAAATTAATAAAGGGATAGATAATCTGACATGAGGAGAGACTAGTTAAATTAGACGTGTTTACATTATAAAAAAGGCATCTAAGAGGGCATACGATAACTATATACTGTACAAATATATTTGGGGACAGTACAAGGAGCTTTCAAAATAATTATTCGTCCCAAGGGCAGTACAAAAACGACACTGGGTCATACCTTAAGGTTGGCGAAAAGGAGATTTCACCAGCAACAAAGGAAAGGGTCCTTTACAGAAAGGGGAGTTAAAATGTGGAATTGATTACACATGGAGACTGCAATGGCAGATACAATAGATATCTTTAAAAAAAAAAAAAAAGGCCGGCCATCTTTTTGGAAAGGAAAGGTATACAGGGATATACTAAATAAGTAAACATGGGAAAAGGATGTTGATCCAGGGAGAAATCTCATTATTTGGAGTCAGGAATTAATTTATTTTTCCCCTTATGAGATATAAGATGATATTTCATTGGGGTTTTTTGTTTGCCTTCCTTTGGATCAATATACTGTAAATACAAATATAGAATAAAGTATCTGTCATCTAAATTTAGAATAGGTTGAACTTGAATCGGTATGCCTAAATTGCCTAAGAATTGCTAGCACCAAATAATAATATTTGGATAAAGAAACCGCCTTTGACTGGACTGATGTGTTTTGTCAGAGAAAGCAGAAAGGAAAATAAAGTGAGCGATAAAATCTGAAGAGCAACAGATTTCTGTCCTTGCCATGTTGAGTCTGTGAGAAAATTGATCTTTTATTAGATGAAAAACATACAGCAGTGAAACCAAGGAATGAATTGATTAAATGTAATGGAGAATCAATGCAAAATTGTATGCATCATCTCCGTAAAAAGGACAGAGCAGACTGTATTAGGAAGTATTGCTTTTGCAGGTGAAAAGTGTGAAATGTCCAAATATATTTTAATTCTATTAATTACTGTATGCTCTGAGGAGTTCTAAATTGCAAAATAGTGGTAGAAATTAGTCACTACTATTCTTTTTACACCCAAATTGCACCAAGAAGGTGAGAGAAGGGAGAGGGGAGGGGGGGAGAGAGAGAGCAAGAGAAAGGGGGCAGAGAGAAAGACAGAGGGAGGTTAGAAAGAGCAAGAGAAGTGGAGAAAGAAAGAAAGAGAGGAGGAGAAAGTTAGAGGAGGAAGAGGCAGGGAGGGGCAAGCAGGGAGATAGGAAGAGAGGAGTGTACACACTCCCTACCTGCTCCCCAGGAGAATTGAGGGGGTCTGTTAGATGCTTGTAGAGGAGGCCTGAAGAGCTTCTTGCTGGATGGTGTCCAAGAGGTGCCTGTCATGAGAGCCTCCCTTCCACCGGCTAACAGCATGCTGCCTAGACATGCATCTCTGAGGACACCTTCCAGCAGGTCCCCTCTGGCAACATCTTCCAGGATTTGCCGGCAGGGGGCCCGGGCCCCTTTATTCACAGGGCCTGAGACAGGAGTCCCAGCTGTCCCCTTTGTTAGCGGCCCTAACTGTTTGCCATATATGATTGACATAACCTTGTAAGTAAATGAATAGTACACATAATACAATTTTTATTATGAGTTCAAAGCAGAAATCCCCACTAGACACCAGCAAGCACCCAATACCCAATGTATTACTTCTTCTGTCCAGTAAGAAAGAATAATTCCTCTCAAACAGAAAACATCTTCCTTGTGATGCTTGTTTCGAGGCAGCCAATAGAAATCTGTAATATTGACTTTGCATCTTTCTATTGGTGGCCCGGTAGGCATATTTGTATTTATTTTGTGTCAAGCACTGGCACAAAAACAACAACAAATATCTCTAGAATCTGGTTGTCCTGGCTCAGGTAAGCTTTTATGAATGTTTTTTGGGGGTTTACTGCTTAAAATGTTACTATGCCCATGTCCATATACAATTCATAAAAAATACAAACCAGTGCAATTTTAGCTTCAAGCTTCACACATCTAGAAAAAATATTTTCAACAATATAGCATTTAGCCAAAATCAGATGCAAAATTGCATTCTCATAGCTTGCTACATAATAAAAGAAAAGCATTGAGGAGTTGTTGCACATGGAAAAGGATGGGCAACAAGACATTTCAAAGTCAATTATCTAAATAGTCTTTTTGAAAGATCGGAACGAATGCAATGATGCTCTCAGATAGATTGGAGCCTGATTCATTGCAAAAATAATATTAAACATGGGTACCATAAATCGTACGTACATATATGTAAACACGTCTTGACATTTGCACTGATCTAAGAAATTAGAATCTAATCTTCAATTTCTTTCTGTTTTAAAAGATGTAATAGATGTTGAATCTGTAATAAACATTTCGTTCTTATATAGTGCCCGTCGTGTACAGATGTGTCATACCATTTTTGCAGCAATAAAAGCAAGACACATCGTGATTTCCTAAAGCATGAAATATAACTGCTCACTGTGATCCTTTTCAATTGTTTATAGACTTAATTTTATGTATTGTACAGTATAGGTGAAACTCAAGCTTATTCTACAGAAAAACTTATGATTTGAACCAAAGTATGTACAATATAGAAAATAAATGAATATATGATATTTATTTATTTACACTACAACACACATATTCACAAGATAGGCAAGAAATACATCCTCTTTGTTTCTAATGTGTACAGACTTTTCTGTAAAGGATATGCTACAGTAGCTTTTCCATATGCAAAACCTATACCATATTTTAATATAAACATTGAACTCACGTGCAGAGAAAAGCTTGCTTAGGCTTTAAGGTTGGCACAAAGTTTTCCAGACCAGTAGTTTTGCACACAATATAAGCACTGGGTGTCTCGGACCTATGGCAATTGGTATAGAGTGGAATCCCTGTCTTGGTGAGCTTGAAAAAGAAGAGAACCCGATATTTAGAATGTCCGAATGAAAACAATCTACAGTACTAGTGAATTAAACATAGGTACAGTATCATCTCAGTATATAGATTACACTTGCCGTTATAGGAGGAAATAATTTAATAGAAGTCTACAGATAAAGTAGACAGGAAGAGCAGCACATTCTCAACCATGTGCGACACAGGAGTAAATGAAGTTGAACTGTACTCTATAAGTACTTGCCCCATGAGCCCAGAAATGAATTATCCGTAGCACTGTAAGAATGAAAATATAGAAGTGCAGAGCTACAAATACACATGGATAAAAGAGAAAATGAACAAAGTGTCCTACCATGTCAAAAGCTTCAGATAAATCAAGTTGGATCAAAACAGCAGAGTATTCCACATAACAAGCATACGAAATGGAATTGTGAAAAGAAGGTGAAGTGGTTTCAACAAACAATACAGCAAAACTAAAGGGGGAAAACATGTATCATATTCTAACCCCTTGGAAAGAAACAATACATAACTTATTGTGTAAATGAAAAACAGGTCAATAATATTGCTTGACATTTACATTTCAAAACCCTTATACCAGTAGCTGTATAAATAGTGCACAAGCAAAAGAGTTCTTAAATGAAAAATAGTTGTATACTAATGTTATACAGTAATACCAAATGAGAATTATTCAGAGGCAAGATGTAGATAGCAACAATTGGATGGCCATCCTAGGGAAGGTTAGGAGGGATATTTCTGACATTCTAATAAGAAAAGTGAGACAACTCCAAGGCCAAAGATGCATATTGAGACGACTGAGATAAATGAATTCAATAGAAATGGAAAACAATTCTATCTGCTCAGCTTCAACCATCAATGTCAATTGGTTCAAATATTGTTCTCCAGAAGACTAATAGCAATAAAATGTAGTTAGATTTTAAAATACCCTTTTAATTAAAGATGTTAAAGTGTTACATTTAATGATACATAATTACCCAACCACATATGACACGTTGTCATTTAAACTCATGTTGCAAAAGCAGATGCTTAATACTATGACTATTCAGTTATAGTTATATGTTCCCATGTCAATATTTAAAATGCTAAATTAAAATGTGCGGATCTGACTTTAGTTAACAAATACTAAACCCTGGGAATCGTCCCACTACCAAAGATGTATAATTGTACGAAAATCCTTCCAAACTAGAACCCTCTTCTGCAATAATCAGGTTGATGGTGCTCACAGGCAAGGTCGCCGATAGTTGTTGGGGGGGGGGGGGGGAGGTAGGGGGGAGAGCTCAGGAATCTCACTCAAAATATGAAGCCCTGCATAATACTGTAGGAATTTATAAGTCTATTTACAAATATAGTAAAGCTTCTCCACTAATTTCAGGTAAGTATACCTACATAGTAAGGTAGGGCTCCTAGGAATAATACGCAAATATAAACATTTTTTCCCATATTACCAGTGCTTTCTGTTCAGAAAACACTGAGTGCAGTCACATACTGTATACTGTAAGAGAACAGAGTTTTGAAGAAAATATATGTACTCTTCCTAATCGCAAATCCACAACCCATAGGATTTGTGTCCCTACAGATAACCTGCCAGGCCATACAGAGAACATAGAGGACAAGTAAATAGTGCTGAAACAAGAGTTACAATTTCTTCATAAAATTTCCCTTTTTTGAGAGAAATATATACATACTGTACATACACACATACACACATACACACATAAACACATACACACATACACACACATTCCTCCTCCTGGCCCACACCCAACATCACCATACACCCTGGATTACTCAAAAGCCTTGCACTATCTACTGAATGTTGCTGGAGAACTCTGAAAACCAGCACACCAACCACCTCTCACTCTAATGGCAAACATCACAAATGTACAACATGCAAAGAACTACTCAAATTTCTACTCATACTATTACTCTCTTTAGCAGGTGATATTGAACTTAACATAAGTGCTCCCTTTTCAACTCTGTCCCATATCCCTGAGAATACCCCTTTCAAATTCCAAAAAGGGCTATCTGTCGGCCATATAAATATCCGGAGAATGCTGCCCAAACCGGATGAACAAAGGGTATGGTGTCTTATGCATAAACCCAAAGCCATAGTTATCACAGAAACCCCTAAAATCCTTGACGCAAATATCACCATCAGAGATACTCCATTTCTAGGAAAGATATGTCAAAGAGAGGAGGAGGGGTGTTATTTTCTATTGCAGACACCTTTCAATTTACACTGCTAAATTACCCCTAAGTCCACCCTCTTTTAAAATCCTAGTTGGCAAAATCTGCCTCCCCTTTTCTAAGCTCGTCTTGGTTGCTGGCATCTACTGCCCCCTAAAGGCCCCCTACAGTCCCTGACTGATATCACCCAATTTACTGGCTCCATTTCCTCTCTGAATGAGAAGAATGAGCTGCTAGTTCTTCGGGATTTCAACTACAATTGGCTCGACCATAAAAACCACAAAATCCAGATACAACTCAAGTCACTTAAACTAACGCAACTCATTTCCCAACCCACACGGACAGACCTAAAATCTCACAACCATTCCTTGCTAGACTGAATTCTCTCCTCAAATCCCAGCAGAATCCAATCCTCTGCCGTCCTTCCAGACTTTTCAGTGACCATGCAATACTGTACTGTGTAAGGAAAATTAAACCACCCCAATCAAGCCCTTATGATTTGATCACTAGAACATTTAGAAACTTTAACCCACAACAGTTTCTGGCTGACCTTACCAACTGCCATTGGTACAGAATTGACATAATTCCCGACCCTGATTCTGCACTCAACTATTTCCAATCCGAGTTCATAAAACTGTGATGCTCCACTACGCAGAATAAGAGTACGGAGGGGCCACCTTCCATGGTTTTCAACTGACCTTACAGCACTCTACGAGTTCAGGGATGCCTTGTGGAAAAGCTACAAAGTAACTGGCACTACAAAGGATCTTAATCACTACAGATGCCTACAGAACATGTGCACAAGGCAAACAAGCATGCAAAAGCACAATATTACTCTGACAAACTTCACCAGAATACATCAAACCCAGCTAACTTCTGGAAGGTTATCAACAATACATTCCAGCCTCTCTAGCCATCAACAACCAAGTAATATCACTAAGGAGGATATGACTCTGACAAATCCCACTGACATTGCAAATGCATTCAATGATTACTTTGTAGGGTATGCTACTAACTTATTAGTTAAACGAAACCCAAACCACAAACATGAACCTCATTCTGAGAGTACCCCTATAGCCTCACCCTCTACCTACACTGCTCACAATATTCAATTTGTCCCAGTATCTGAAGAGGAGATTACACAAAGACTCCTCAAATTAAAACTAAGCAGCCAATGTGGACCTGACTTACTGCAATCTAAGTTCGTAAGACTTGGTGCCCCAGCCATTGCCACACCAATTGCTTCCATAGTCAACTCTATTCTGTCTGCAGGCCATATCCCTAAGACCTGGAAAACTGCCAGAGTTGTCCCAATCTTCAAAAGTGGGGACAAAAACACTGTCTCTAACTACTGGCCAATCTCTCTTCTCCCAAAACAATTCAAAGTCATGGAAAAATCTGTTCACTCCCAATTAAGCGATTACTATACCAAGACAAATTTCCCTAGCCAATTCCAATCTGGCTTTCACCCCAAACACTCCACGGTAACTACCCTGCTAAAAGTTTGCAATGAAATCCAGTGTAGAATGGAACTGGGACAGCTCACTGATGCAATATTCCTAGATTTTGCAAAGGCTTTTGATACTGTTCATGTTATCTTGCCAAACAAACTCCAGTGCTCTGGAATAGGGAAACATGCTTTAAACTGGTTTTATTCCTACCTATCAGGTACAGCTGCAGCGGCCATTATTCGAACACTTCACGCCTTACGTCTTAAGACGCGAGTGCGGTGAGTGCAGAAAATGGCATTTTAGAGTTCTGTTTTTTAAACACCTTCAATTGACACAGTAGCACAGTACTGTACACATTGCAATTCATTAATTTCATTGCACCCAAAGAAACAGAATCCATGAAATTCAAACAAAGCAATCGCGGGTGCCTGGGCGATTGGCCGCGTTCATGCCGCATGGAGTACAGAAGAGCACATAAAATCGGCGCCGTGATTTGTTCGAATAATGACCGCTGCAGCTGTAGATCTCAACATGTGTCTATCTCAGGCCAATTGGATATCACCTGTGGTGTCCCGCAAGGCTCTGTGCTGGGGCTCCTTCTCTTCTCAGAATTCATCAATGATCTTCCTACAGCTTGTAAGGTAGCTTCAATACACATGTATGCAGATGACACAATCTTATATGCACACAACCCTAGCCTCTCCGACCTTGAACACATACTTCAATCTGACTTTGAGACTTGAAAATTGGATATCCCAAAACAAACTGTTTTTAAACACTGAGAAGACTGTAACAATGGTATTTGGGACCAGGGCTACATTTTTAAAGCTTCCAATATCTGAGCTCCAAATCAGAACTAAGGGGGCGGCCCCAGTCACTTCTACAGGGCTGTCAGGTAGTGCTCACCACAAACGAGGCGGGACCATGGTACTGAGGTGGGAAAGGATATAACGCCACCCACAGCCACGAGGGCACGTCTTGAGAGTAGAATGGTCTGAATGTCCGGGCCGGGGCAGGAGAGGTACGGATAGTATTGGGTACTGTTAGCCAAGTCCGGGGTTAGAGAGAGAGAGACGTAGTCATTTTACCGTATGCCGAGTTCGGGGTACCAGAGGTGCGGAGAGTCGTATTGCCATATGCCAAGTTCGGGAAGCCAGAGGTGCGGAGAGTCGAAGAGGAAGCCGGTTCGGTACACAAGGAGGACTGCAAGACAAGACAAGACAGGATGGGACTAGGGAGGCAGAGAGTGGTGAGAACAACTAGTTCTATGCTCAGCTGACGAGTCAGTGAAACCACAGGGCATATATAGATGAGAGGAACCAATGGCAGGATAGCAATATGGGGGAGTGTGGATGGACCAGGCTGCGGCAGGGATAGGTCCAGAAGGGCTCCCAGGGAGGAGCTATAGAGCCCAGTAGTAAGCCTGCATTTGCTTGCAGCATTAGGTTGGTGTAGTGTGCCTTTAAGAGTCTGGGGCGCCTCTGTGTGGCCGCGCCTCCTTGTGGCCGCGCCTGCGAGCGCATAACCGGGTGCGCGCCCAGACCCGGCACTACAAGGGGCACGCGCGATCGGCGTCCTGGAGGGAGGCTGGTTGCAAGGCGCGGGAGGACCCGGCAGAGTAGCAGGTGAGTGGGGAGAGCGCCGAGGGCGTTGTGACTCCCCGGTTGTTACAGGTGTGCGCTGTGCTATCAAGCCCCGCCCCCCCAGTCAGGCCGGTCCCAGTCCCTACCTGGGAAAAGGTGCGCGGCAGGTTTTCAGGCAGGCAGGGGAATTTGAAATTAACATCTGCGATGGAGGCGTGGCCACGCCCCCGCCGGCGGTTCAGCCAATAAGGGCAAACCAGCCGCGGGACGTCATGGCCACGTTCCCGCAAACCCACAGCCATGCCCCCTCCTGTCGCAAACCTTCCCTGTCCCCTCAGACCGCCTATCGCGGTGTAGCGCTGTTCACGCGCCGCCCTCCCGTCGGGCGCGCGTGCAACAGTGCTGACTGGGGACTCAGCCTTATGCTAATACCACCCTAACTCCTGCGACTAGTTTTCAATACTTATAAGACATATGGTTTGACTTTCAAATTTGGGATGCACATTGATACCCTGACATCCAAAACCTATGCCAAACTAGGTGTACTTTATAGGAACAAATCCTCCCTAAGTCTGCTAGTCAGAAAGCGTATCGCACAGCAGATGCTAATGCCAATTATAGACTATGGTGACATTGTCTACAGCTCGGCACCCCAAACCCACCTTAGCAAACTTCGATTCAATATGCTGTTTTGTTCTCCAATGCAACTACAACACACATCACTGCAAAATGCTCAAAGAACTAGATTGGTCATCACTTGAGTCTAGGTGCATTTCTCCTGTCTTGCCTTCAAATACTTTCTGGACAAGCTATCTGTCAACCTGAACAAGCTCCTCACCCCTACCACATGCAGCACTTATCATCTGAGATCTGACTCAGAAACACTGTTCATGGTTCTATGGTTCAGCAAAGTATCCGGCCGTTCCTCCTCTTACCGTGCACCCCAAAACTGGAACAATCTACCGGAGACTCTCACAGTCACCAACAGTCTAAGTTCTTTTAAAACTAAAGCTGTCTCAAATTTGTATCTGGTCTGTAACGGTTACATACGCCTATAATATATATCATCTCTAACTGTGAATGTAATGTCTTGTATATAATGTATACCCTGTTCACTTATGCAACTATGTATTGTAATCATGTATTATTTGTCATCTTAACTCCAGGACATACTTGAAAATGCGAGGTAACTCACAATGTATTACTTCCTGAGATAGATAGATAGATAGATAGATAGATAGATAGATAGATTTGAAGCAGGGGTACTCCAGAGCTGAACCCCATTAATTTCAACTCTCGGGACTCCCTGCTTCCACAGATAATTATCTCCATAGGGGTTGCCAGTATCTTTAGTTTAAATGTCTCATCATGAGGGCCAATAGGAAGCCGCACGGCTGAGGTCACAGCTTCTTATTGGCCCATAAAGCCATGACATTAAATGGCAGAGAGATACCGGCAGCACCTATGGAGGTATACTGTATATCTCAGGAAGCAGGGGGTCCCCAGAGTTGAAATGAATGGAGTTCAGCTGCGGCGACCCCCTGCTTCAAACATATTTTTTTTTTAAATATTTTTTTCACCTACTCCAGGCTGGCAATAGCTCTGTCTTTCTTATGTATATAATGAGCAATATATTGGCTATTATATGCAAAGGCAATATAAGCTAAAACAAACTTAAATTCATGAGAAAATAGTAATTAAAATACTAATTTAGTTGCCATGACTAGCTGACCAAAAAGGGCTACAAAGCAGTTAATATAAACATAAAACTTCACTACCTACCCCCCTTGGTGACCTTAAACAAGGGGTTAACCCATCTTGCCACCTCCCTCCCCCCCAGGAGGCCTAACCACCCTCCCTGATGAAACGACACCCATTTCCCAGCCCCTACCCCCATATGTCACCCACCTCCCCTTAACAGTAATATGAATCCTAAGTTCTCAAATGGGTCTAGTTTGTTAGCAACCTACAGGCTGTGCAGCTCTATTTCCGGAAGACCCAGGTAGTTTGCACTGTAGTAATACAGGTGTGATAACACAAAGTCATGGACAAGCATTGTAAGATCATCTGTGGAATCAAGTGCTTAATCCTGATTCTGTTATTTATGTGGAAGAATGAAGATTTGATCACTGCTGACACCTGATGTTTACGAGTCAAGTCACAGTAAAGGACAATACCAAGATTCTGTACCTGGACAGAGTTTAGCAACTGGCTCAAGGCCAGTTGGTTGACCTAGCTGCCGTCTTGATGTCTTCCGACGATGAGCATCTAGCACAAGTCCTTCTGTCTTATCAACATTCAACCTCAGCCAACTTGCACTCATTCATTTTAGGAGCTCAGATAAACATCTATTGATGACTGATCACTGATATTCTTTTGTACCTGGTGCAAGGAACAAGTTGAGTTGAGTGTCATCTGCATAGCAGTGATAACTCAGGCCATGCTAACTGAATATGTCACCAAGTGGCACATGTACACTGCGAACAACATAGGAAATAGGATAGAATCCTGTGGTACTCCACAATACAGGGGCATTGGTGTAGAGGAGAATACTCCTGAAGATACTCTCTGTGACCTGTCAGTGAAAAAAATATCTGAACCAGCTGAGAACTGTGCCACCCAGTCCACAGAAAATATTTAAGGTGCTCCATTAAGGTCCCATGGTCAATAGTATCAAATGTCTGTCAGTCACCAAATTCGATGATGGATTTCCCAAAACCCGGGTGGAATGGTTACAATAGTAGATATATCTACCACACATTTCTTTAGTTCCTAAGATGCCTTTGGATTACTGTGTGTGGATTGGATTTTGACAGTTTTGCCCATCTATATTGTGTAGTATTTTGAAGAAATATTTTTTTTAAACTGCCACTTTAATACCCTTTGAATGTATGACACTTCAGGCTTTACTCTACAATAATTTCAATGTTAGAGGTGATTAGTATTTTCTTTTTGAGAATATTAAACATTGTGCACCATCAACACCGGTGCATGTTGTTACGCTGTGCTCACCACAAACAGGACGAGACCCCGGTACTGAGATGGGAATAGGTAAACACCAGCCACAGACACGGGGGCCACGTCCGGAGTGTAGGATAGTCTTGGTAGCAGGGTCTGGAATGGAGAGGGTAGGGTAGTTGTATACTTGCCAGGTTCAGTGCAGGAGAGGTCCAGAGCGTGGGAGGTACTATGCCAAGGTCAGAGTTGGAGAGAGCAGGGTAGTTGAAGTTCAAAGCCGAGTTCAGTATTCCAGATAAGCGGGTGGTCAAAGGCAAGCCAGGTCAGTACACGAGCGGTTAATCTAGGAAGCAAAGGCAACAGGACAGGGACAAGACAGGATCAGCAGAGGCAAACACAGAGTAACACAATTTATGCTCAGCCAAAGTGCCTATGGCACAGCTGAGCATATATAGGCTTGATTAGCCAATCCCCATGGGAGGTGGAGCAGAGGCGCGGCCTCCACAGAAGCCTGTGATTGGTTCCAGCCTATGAGCAGGTGCAGCTGTTTGTATCAGCTGATGATGTTGTTGCCCACGGAGCTTGGGGGTATGGCACACATGTCACGTGCGCACGTCACGTACTGGGAGTGTGCGGCGCGATCCGGAGGCAGAGCCCGAGTCCGCGGCGTCAGGTGACGTCACCGCTGCGCGCATGCGCACTGTGCGTGTCAGGAGGAGTACGGGCTGAAGGTGCCCCACGCATGCGCGGAGCTGTGCAAGAGGAAGCGCGGGGTAGGCGTGCATCCGTAATCCTCACACATGTACTCCGCTCTTCCGTATACGTCACATCCGGTTCGCGTAGGAGTGAGGGCAGGTGCTATTAGATAGATCCTGCTATTCCCGGCTGCCAGGATCACTCACACCAACTGAATCTCCTTGACAAAGCACCATAGTGGGCGTGAAACACATGGGAGGAGGAGTTATGTTCCTTTCCTTCCTTTTTATGTAGGTTAATAAAGATTTTTTTATTCCTTTTCAACTGGTGAGTTCCTGAAACTTTCTTGCATTGGAGCGGCAGTCATCTCCATCTCCCCCCCTCCTTTCTGACCAACTGAATCTAGTCTGTAGTTGGTGCGAGTGATCCTGGCAGCTGGGGAGAGGAGTGCAGCGCTTCCGCCCTCACTCCAACGCGAACCCGGATGTGACGTATACGGAAGAGCGAAGCGGCCTATATGCACCAGTGACCAAAGCTTCCAAGAGGTCGGGATTACGTACCATTTCTTTTTTTTTAAATGCAAAATGTGAGTGCATACTTTTATGTTTGTTGCTGCTTCTGAACATATGATCCAGATATACTACACCATACACTGGCGACACACTTTATTCGAGCTCGGCTAGTCCCACGAATTCGGGTATACTCGGGTGTATTGAGGTTTGTGACTGTTTTCTGCCCGAGTGCATTGCGTTATTTTCCCGGCAGGGATTGAAGCATTTTATTCCCGCTGGCTGCAATACTGCACAGTATATATATATATATATATATACTGCATTACAATTCATGAATTTATGCCATCTGGTAGACACGCGAAGCATTGCAGCCTATTAAATCCTAATCATTATCATTTAACAGATCAGCCGCCCATCAGCCAGGCATGAACCATGGCTGGGAAGGCAAACGCAACGGGGCTTGTCAGAGGTGAGGAGCGGCGCATTCCAGGTATCTGCCAGGTACATACTGGGTATTTGCTCGAATAAAGTGTGTCGGTGCAGTAAGAGTCTCTCTCTTTTTGTATATTATCATCTGAGGGAAGAACATTATGTACCTTGTCTGGATGATCCACATTGTGATCCTTCCTGCGGTCTATAAGCGTCCTTTGCTCCATTCAGAGAGAGAGAGTAGAGTCTCTGTAATGCGCTTTTGATTGGGAAAAATGGTGAGTTGAACTACCCCCCTGTCTCCATTATTTCCTTTACCTGATGATAGGTTGCACTATGTTGTATCTCTTTATCCCTTACATGGAAACGCTGTGAACATTTGCGCTCCCATTACTTTGGAAGAATATCAAGATACCATAGACTCAAGAACAGTCTATTTCAAGGGTTTTGTCTGAGTTAATTTTCAATTAATATATTCCACATTGGGTGGTGTGGTGGATTTATATAACGGATTTGCATCACCAATTATTAATTATTCAGTTCACTTTTTTGTATTCACTTTTTTATTATGCACACTGGTTTTGTTTGAGACACAATAATTCAAATGTCTTTGTATGCTTAGAGGTTTACTTATATACCTGTATATACTTATTACTAGTTAAGAGCGCCCGATTACATATCTTAAGAAATTGTGGTCACACCCCTACAGGTATAGCCAGATTTAATGTCTTCGGTGCCAAGGCCGTGGTGGTTTGCGGCATTCAGAGACATGGACAACCCGCATCTGTGTACCAATGACACTGTATTTGCAGTAAAGAATTTGAAGCAATTTTTTTTCAAAAAATTTTTTTTTACTCATTAACATTTTAGTGACTGTTTAAGTGCTAAAGCTTGTGCACTTTTAAACTCTTCCAATATTTGCAAGTTTAGTGAACTTAAGTGAAAGTTGTTATGCACATCTCTATTTTGAAGCTATACAATCTGTGCTAACAGTTTCCATGCCAAGGCAACTCTGTTTTCAGACAAGATGTATTATTTCTACTAAATGACCTTACAGCTTCATGAACATGAATAGACATGCTTGGAGTGATCAGGCACATGCTATCTCCCTTTCCATGTGCATTCTCTCTCTCTCTCTCTCTCTATTTATATCACAGCTAAAGGTCAAATAAATGTTTACCTTCAAATAAACAGCTGCTAAGTACTGTAGGAAAAAAGTGCTATCATGTACTGTAGTTCTGGCAGTTCACAGACTGAGCTTAATTTGTAAGAGCAACTTGAAACAATTCACAGGAAGTTAATGTGATGATGATAAAGTCTCCTGGGTTTAGACAGTTGTTAATAATGGTGTCCGATACAAAGTAAGCAGCCAGGGTGCAATCAGTGAGACATGCTAGGAAAAGGAAATAAATTGCATCTGGTGTGTTAACTTATGTAACCCATATTTATTTACTCTCTCATACTGTAGGGGGATATTCTAGTGGTTGTGACTTTATCCTTGTCAAATTGCGCTGTTTGCCAAGTTCATAAGTCACCAATTTTTTTTTACAACTAGCTATATTCTGTAAGAGAAAATGCATCTATTACATTATGTCTATTAAAACAGCCAGTCTGCATTTTTGTTTTTTGCTTTGGTTTAATTGAAGCAGGAAAACTGTTCATAATGTTCAAAGAAGTGCTTTGCTGCTTCTTCATAGCTAATCTGCTACTTGTAATATATAAGAACTGTATATACCTGTACATATATGTTCCAATATTTGTACACAATGTTCCTAAATAAATGTTTTTTTAAACATTCCTACTAACGTATTAAAGCCTGCTGAAGTTTGTTTTGCCTTTTTGGATAATAAGGCAATGTTTAGTAAAGTACAACAGGAGTTATCCACTACTATAGATGGGCAGAAATTAAAATTGAATAGTTAATTACAATAGGCATATTAATTAAGTGCATACTCAGCATACCTGAAATAGGCTACGTAGCTTGTAATGATGCAATTGCACATCTATTGAGGTTATTTGAAGTGGTTTTGCCTTTTTGAATTAATGGAACTACAAGAACTCCAGCGAGTTAACAAACATTGCGGGTTTCAGCCATTTTTGTTGTACAACGCAGATTTACAGAGTCAGAGTGAAACAACTTTTAAAAAAGCCTTTCTCATATGGTTTGGACATGCAAGAAGGGCTTTCAGAATACAGGCACATGCATATCTGTGCGTAATCGGCCCTTTCCGCATGGATATGCACCTCTTACTGCTACAGTACTAAAATTGTCCTCCATAGACCAAGATTCAGTAAATTCTCTTACCCTATTTACCATAACGTTAACTGAAGAGATATTCACGAAAGAAATTTGTGTGATGTTAAAGAATGTTTACTCCTGTCAGAAGTGTACTGTTAATTTTACCTGGCGTTATTTCTAACAAGATGCAAACAAACTTGTTAGTAGTTAGACAGTGGAACAACAAAGTCCATTACCGGTGCTAAAGAGTACTATGGTGTATAATTAATCCATGATGGGATAGAAAATGGAGTCCGTTTGTTTACAGTCTGTTTCAGTTCCATATGGGGCTATGCAAAAGTTGTATAATCCATGAAAGGACAGTCCACATAAAATGTACAACTCCAACTAAGGGTGATGGTTAACAACTCATAAGATAACTGAGAGGAACGCCCGGCTTGGCCGGTAAGTGTCGAGCTAGGTGGATGCCCCTGTCCCAAGAGAGTGTGACCAGGAGTTTAGCGGCGGGTCAATAGTGAAATCCTTTGTCCAAATAGCCTCAATGTCATTCAGTGTGTGTAACATTAAATGGTACTCACTTCCTGGTTAAATATTCAGCTCCAAATGTGTGATACCTGTCGGTGGAGATAGTAGAAGAACATACAGCAAAAAGCGGAAAGACGGTGCACTTCAAAAAGTGGAGTAGTGCAAGCACAAATAAAGTATAAAGAAGTTTATTGGGCTTGTGACCACATGAAGGATAAGAGGCAAAGAATCTCTTATGGGTTTGTCTTTTGTCAAAGAGTAGTATTAGTAGTTAAATTCTATCCATCTGGTATTTGCTAAACAGGATGGGCTCTTTCAACAATGTTTTGGATGTGGCCCTAATATTTATTAGTGTTTTCTTGTTTTGGTTTAACAAGATTAGAATTGTTTTGGTTTATACAGGTGGTCCTCGCTATACGGCGGTTCGTTATCCATCAAACTGCTTATCCGACGCCAGTTAATGCATTCTGCTGAACGCATTATCCGATGTCGTAATGGAATATCCGACGCTCACTGCCGCGGCTTAACATTGGATCCGAAATACAACGGTCCGCTATCCGAGAACAATTTGCAGGACGGATTATGGCAGATAATCGAGAACCGCCTGTATTTTAATAAAATTCAGGAAAAAATGTTAAGGTTTTACAAAACAATTTGTCAAATATGACCAAACTTTGAATTTCTTTCAACGGTTCATAGGTTGTTCAAAACGTTCAACCTTTTTATTAAAAAAAAACACAAAAAAAGTAACAATATTGAAAAAAAGAACCCCAAAACAATTAGAAGAATTAGGATTTGGACTGACATTTTGCTCAGCTTTAAAACTTTGTTCCAAAGTTCAACTTGGAGTTGAAATCGAATGTTGAATTCTCAAACAGTTTGACATCGGATTCAAATAGAACTGTCGAATTCGTGAAGTTCGGATTACGAATTAACAAACATGCCCATTCTAACAAATAACATCACAATATTTGTCTAATAAATTAGGTGTTAATAATCCATTTTCTACATACTGTATATAATGAATTCCTATTTCCGAGGGCAAAATGGAGGCCATTGTGCTGCTACAGAAAGGAGGGACAGAGGCTTCTGGTGCCATCTTCCTTTCTCTGCGCTAGTGGACAATGTGCTGCAAAAAGCCAGATTTGCTTATAGTTGTATTTTTTAAAAAATTGTTTTAGGATTCTAAGATGTATGTGTTTTACATTTTAATATTATTTGTAATGTTAACGTGACTACGCCATAATGGTCAATGAGTATATGTGCTAATTTAGTTAATGCAAATATGCGTTACTGGGGTTAATGTGCATAAGTTCTACTTTAGTTAACGCACATAAACTATGCAGCACTTTGGTTACTGCGAATACGCACTACGGCTCATTGACAATATACAAATTCTATATAATTATCTTTGTGAATAAGGCATTTACTTGGGGTAAATATTGTCCGTTCCTGTTTTAGGTAATGTCACATTACTTGCCCTAATTTAAACGAGCTTAGTGAATCTAAGCCATAGATCACACTTTCTTGTTCTCCAGCACTTGTCACTGGCAATGTAGTGATTCTACTCAATTGAACTTACAAAACAATTCAGCAAAGCTGAATTTTCAATTACTAAACATTTACATTTAGATGTACTATAAAAAAGGCCAACTTTTGACTGTTTTGAAGTAGTGAAATAGAAATACATATTTACTTCTCAGGATAGAAAGGTTACTGACAAAAAAATATATAATTACAAGTGTTGCTAGGGATACAGATGACATACAGTACCTTCATAAAGTGAAACAAATATTCAAACTGATGGAGGTTCAGATGCCACTGTCATTACAATTTCTCTGGAATAACTCACATAAATATTAAACTGTAGGAGTAATCCACAGAGAACAATGAACTGAGGGTGTCCTTATAGATTGCATTGAAAATTAATTATTGTATTCATTTTGCTGAAATCCAGATAAGTATTAAAAATCATAATGTGGGTCAATAAATATAAATTGCTGGCAAGTCAGCTTGCAACTAACCACCAGTTCATTCACTGCAAAGCCCAGAATTAAATAGTGCATATAATAGAGAAGCTGGGAAGATTCATGTAGAGATGAGTGAATTATTCGCAGACATTTGCCTTTGTCATAAATGTGAAATTTCTTTGCAAATGCCGCCCCCATTCGCTCTGACATTTGATTCACCTAGAAGTTTCAGACCCTGAAATACTGTATGAGTTTTTCAAGGAGAGAGCAAATAGGATATGCTAAGAATATTTAAATAACTCCTATTAGCATACAGTGGTGTGAAAAAGAAAGTACACCCTCTTTGAATTCTATGGTTTTACATATCAGGACATAATAACAATCATCTGTTCCTTAGCTGGTCTTAAAATTAGGTATGTGGTGATTTGGTGCATCACACAGTAAGCTCACAGAGACATAAGTCCATTCAAGTGAATCCAAACTTCAGAACAGCTGTATAAGTAACAGGGATATTCATCCCAGGGTGAAAAGGAGACCTAGTGGTGCCCACACAACTACCACATCCAATGGTCCCTATTGAGACATATATAGAGAATTATCCAAGGATAGCAGCGGAGCACAGCTGAAGGACGGGATCAACACCAGCAATGAAAGGGTTAAAATTCTTCTTTATTGTAACATGGTGCAGTGGGGGAGACAGCAACAACTCTAACGCGTTTCAGGCTATGCAGCCCTTTTTCAAAGAGTGAAATCGCGTCTCCACTACTCGCAGTTTTGAAGGGGAAACCCCGCCCACTTTTCCCAGAGATGCCGTGCGGTTTTCGCGCGGATGCTATTAGCTCTCTGGTTGGTCAGAATAGGCCTCCAACTGGGAGCTGGATCGGAGAGGCGTCTCTGGTAGCTGCAGATACCAGCTAGCCTTCTGTTTGGTCAGAGTTAGTCTCCAATCAGATTACTGATTTAGAGATGCATCTTTGGTGGTCAGGGTTACCCGTTCAGCCGCGGGAGTGGGGGAAATAACAAAGGGTATAACATACAATTGTGAATGACAACACAAATATAAAAACAAAAATCAATGACAACGCAATCAATTTCCTCATATGGATAGATTCAGGATATGGAATAGCCTAAGGTATATTATTGGTATACAGTGTATGGTTATATCATAAGTATATAATTCCTTCTAGCCCTTAATTTATTTATAATCAATATGCAGGGCAAAGATTTGTTCATGAAGATATTTAGTGATGAACAGTATGTTCCTATTTTTGTGTAGAACAATAGATGCCGAATCCATAGAGAATGAGCACACAAATGCAAAGAGAAGGCGACAGAAGAAGATGGAAGAAATAAGTAAATGAATGAGCCGGGAGGAGGGGGATAAGGGGGTGGGGGGGAAAGGTGGGGGGGGGGAGGGGGAAAGTCAAGGTGGAGGGGATCAATATAATTTATTGATTATAAATAAATTAAGGGCTAGAAGGAATTATATACTTATGATATAACCATACACTGTATACCAATAATATACCTTAGGCTATTCCATATCCTGAATCTATCCATATGAGGAAATTGATTGCGTTGTCATTGATTTTTGTTTTTATATTTGTGTTGTCATTCACAATTGTATGTTATACCCTTTGTTATTTCCCCCACTCCCGCGGCTGAACGGGTAACCCTGACCACCAAAGATGCATCTCTAAATCAGTAATCTGATTGGAGACTAACTCTGACCAAACAGAAGGCTAGCTGGTATCTGCAGCTACCAGAGACGCCTCTCCGATCCAGCTCCCAGTTGGAGGCCTATTCTGACCAACCAGAGAGCTAATAGCATCCGCGCGAAAACCGCACGGCATCTCTGGGAAAAGTGGGCGGGGTTTCCCCTTCAAAACTGCGAGTAGTGGAGACGCGATTTCACTCTTTGAAAAAGGGCTGCATAGCCTGAAACGCGTTAGAGTTGTTGCTGTCTCCCCCACTGCACCATGTTACAATAAAGAAGAATTTTAACCCTTTCATTGCTGGTGTTGATCCCGTCCTTCAGCTGTGCTCCGCTGCTATCCTTGGATAATTCTCTATATATTTACCTACTCAGCGTGATGCACGCACAAGATGGATCAAGGTTTCCAAAAGAGTTTGATTCTCCCCACTCATGGATTCAGGGGAGCTGCTGACCAGTAACAGTGCCGCAGGTAAGAGAGATTTTTTGTCTGGTGAGGTGCTTTTCTAGCATTATAAACGTGTCCTCACCATAGACAGATTAATCTTTAATATCACTCCCTGCTTTATGACGCACTGGGTCCAATACTCTGTATTACTTAATTAACCTTGTCCTAACCTGTTTATCTACATTTTTGAGCAACCATTGCCATTGTACCCCATTTTGCTGAAGCACTGTTTTTAAAGGAACCTTTCCTTTACTTTTCCCTATTGAGACATAATTCACCCATGGGGCATAATCAATAAGCAATCCCACACTAGAGAGGTAATAATAAAAGGGCTGATGCCCTATACCTGACTGTGTTAGTTCCAAGTAGGATGAATACTTCAGTGTGCAATCCTCAGAGGTGTAGATCAGAAGGTGAAGGGAGAAAGGAGCACAGCCACCCCCATCCAGGTACAATAAAATCAAAGTATTTATTAAATCAGCTTGCGTTCTCCTACACCTTTGCAAAGCTGATTTAATAAATACTTCGATTTTATTGTACCTGGAGTTGCCCTATTTCGTTTCATGCAACCTGGATGTGGATAGCTGTGCTCCTTTCTCCCTTTACCTTAAAATTAGGTAAATACAACCTAAGATGAACAACAACACATGACATATTACACCGTGTCATGATTTATTTATCCAGAGTGGTATGGGTGTACCCTTAATACACCTAATGCGTCTTACCACTGGGTGAATGTGAGTTTATGTCTTCTCCCAGTTGTGTGTATTGTGTTATAAAAACGTATTACGCTATGTCTTCTCCTATGTGTATCTTTTGAGGAACCAAGGAGATTGCAGACACATCCATCATCAGTAATATTGTGGGTGCTTTATTCACTTATTGGCACTGCACATATTGGTTTATATTGTTTGTATATCAAACAACAGTCACTTGCGCTTTAATTTTCATGTATATTGAAATACAGATACCTGTATGGTTAAAAATGGAATTCTATTTAATAGCAAACAAAAGAACCCTATGAAAGGAACATGGGAGTTGAAAAAAAGGCCCCTATTGTAGCACTCCCAATAATGTAATGATGAAATTATTAAAAGAATCAAACTTTATTAGTTTTTTAATAATAAAATAATGGTGGACTAAACAACAAAAATTCCTTATTTTATCACTTTTCTAAGTTATACCTCTCAACACCATATCATAGTGATGTAACGGTCTGTAGTATATAGTGTTCAGGAAGTTATTCTCCTAAAGTCCTGTTGGACTAAACACTAGAGTACCGTATTATCAAAAAGTGAAAATCACCACTAAGTATGAGAGCTGTCTATCTAGAGTCCTAGTGAGAAGTGGGTGCTACTTAGGAGGTTGTTTTTCAAGTCCCCCCTTCTGATACTCTCAGGGATATGATCTATTCCCTTGAACTTGAGTCCTGAGAGATCACCATTATGGTGTAAGTTCACATATTTTGAAAATGGGGTATCACGATTATTTTTGATATCCCATATATGCTCCAGGACTCTCCTTCTCATTTGACGGAATGTTTTGCCTATATATTTTTTATTACAGGCACAAACAATTTGGTAGATCACCCTGGTTGTTCTACAGTTACTGTAGTGACATTTCGCATCTTCCAAATTTTAGTGTCATTCCAATTGCCAAATTTGTTGGTGACATGCATATACTGACACGCCCTACATCCTTGGCATTTAAAATTTCCATTCTGTCTTTTTTTCTAACCAGGTAAATCGCTCCTCACGTTTATAATGACTGTGCACTTAGAGATCTTTTAGATTTGCTGCTCTCCTACTGATTATAGATGGATTTGCCTGTAAGACTTGGCGTAAGTCACAGTCCTCCAGTAGAACATACCAATGTCTCCTCAGCACAGTATGGATCGGCCACCATTGATTATTAAAGGTGCCTATTGGTCGAATAAACTTGTCCATTTGTGGAGGTCTCTTCCCGGTTAGGAGGGATGTGCGTGGGGTATATTTTGCACGATGGTATGCCCTCTTAATACAGTTTGAACTGTAGCCCCTTTCTATAAATCTATCTCTCATTAGTTTTGTAGCTGCAATATCTTAGCATTTACAAATGCCACTGAAAAAGCAGCATATATGCCCAAATGATAGACTAGTCTGATTACTCCACAGTTCTACTGTAAGTAACTAGCTATAACAATAGCATTAATTCATGTATTGGGAGACCACCTAAAGAGTTATGCCATTTGACACTCAAGGTAACTTGAGCATAAATAATTATAACTTGCTCTACAAGGGGTTACTAATAGGTAATTTTCTAGGCATTGTATTTAACAAAGCCATACCTGCTATATATATGGTTTTTAATCACTTACATTATACTCTCAGTTAATGGCGAACATCGCTTTATGTAAATAAGGAGTAGCAGCACTCAGTTCTCACTAGGACTCTAGATAAACTGCTCTCATACTTAGTGGCGATTTTCAATTTTTGGTAATACGGTACTTTAGTGTTTAGTCCAACAGGACTTTAGGAGAATCATTTCCTGAACACTATATACTATAGACCGTTACATCATTATGATATGGTGTTGAGAGGTATAACTTAGAAAAGTGATAAAATAAGGAATTTTTATTTAGTCCACCATTATTTTATTATTAAAATACTAATAGAGTTTGATTCTTTGAATAATTTCATCACTACATTATTGGGAGTGCTACAGTAGGGGTCTTCTTTTCAACTCCTATGTTCCTTTCATAGGGTTCTTTTGTTTACATGTTACTAGTCCCAGCACCCCAATCCCATACCGACAGTAGCAAGAGTGTCTCTTTCTTTGGACTGTTATATACAGCATGCTCGTGCATGTGCCGCATGCTTTTCGTAAGTATACTGTGTTGAGTGTATACAGTGTTGAGTGTGCTTGTGTGTGTTTATGTGTATATGTATGTGTGTACATGTGTATGTATATGTGTGTGTGTGTGTGTGTTTTTATGTGTAATTTATTATTTATTAAACAAAAAAACATTGGTAAAAATAAAAAAATTATTAGACTTGTGCAGACACACAAATACATACACACATACACACACACACACACACACACACACACACACACACACACACACACACACACACACACACACACACACACACACACATATACCTACATACACATGCATACATATACACACACACACACATATATACATACATTCAGCGCCGGTAGCGGCGCAAAAAGATGAATTTCTTCCGCTGTCTGTCGGCTCCCCTCTCCCTGCCGTGCGCGCGCGCGGCCCTTGTGTAGAAAGGCTGACTGACGTCAGCCAACTAAAATTCCGCGCGTGCACACGGCGCAGCACGTGCCCGGCACTATAGAACGTGCCTTTCCCTTTGTTCCCTTTCAGTCATAAGTGCAAATGACCTTTTCTTTTCAGCAAATACTGTATGACTTGCTCAATTGTACTAGAAACAGTTGCAATGAGAGTTAAAAGTTTCCCTATTTACAAAGAAAACGTTTTTGCACGTCTGTTAAATTATTGTTCACCATAATTACAGTTTCTTATATATGTTCATAACATTTTCACCTTTAAAATTATATCCCAATTTTGCTCCAATATCAATATCTGATAACACAAATAAAAATAATATAAGTGTAAATTAAATACAACTGCATTGCCAATTACAGATGTAGCCAGACTTACCTTCCCCAGAGCCTAGGCAAAAAAGGAAAATGCTGAGGCTTTGGGAAGTCAAACGCTATGGGCACTGGGTAGCGGAGACAGTAAGTCTGGCTACATCTGTCATTCGTTCTTTAATTAATTTTACCAGTATACACAAAGTTCCTTTATAAATTGACTCCAATCGATGTACAGTTTGCAATTCTTTATAAATACTGTAGATAAGTATATTTTGTGAGTGGTTCACTGTTGGCATTATTCACTTTGAATACAAGAGCAATTGGCTACAGTATCTTTATTGTTAAGGTTACTACAGTACGTATTTAACACTGACATTGTTTAGCTTTGTTTAGCATTAGTTGAGAGTTGGCTAGTAATACAGATATTTATTATCAAACAAGAATTGTTATTCACTTTTGTTTTCTAAAACAGATGGGCACACATTCAGGAATGTATGTGTGTTTACAAAGCTAGGACATTGTATAGCTGTTACTTTAGAAATAGTTAAGTATATGTACAGTATAACAGATTAATACTAATTCTTTATATACAGTATTTGGCAATTCATAACCTAATACTGTAGCTGCCAAATAGCTTAGAGTGCTGGGGATTTTTTCCCCTCATTACTGGTGTTTGCAATCCAGACATAATAATGTTATGTGGTAAAGAGGGAATGGAAATCCTCACCTTTACAAGGCCAAAGACATGGAAACCATGACTGGGGTAGGCCCAATAGGCCCCCACTGATGAACAAAGACAACTGACAATGTACTGGAGGAAAAAGGCCACAGCTTTTATTAATAATACAACACCATTTATAACCCTGTTGCTGTCAGCCAACCAACATAGCAACCATAAAGCGTCACTCACCAGGGAGGACGCTCACTAACACCAGCATCTTGGAGCGGATCGAACACCGATTACTAACTGGGCTATCTGCCAAAACCTGATACTTATGGGCCATGTATGCACTATCAACACTAAAAACCAGCAGAGCCCACCACGTCAGTGGACACTGCATTCTGCGACCATAAAAATGGTTTCCACGTCTATAAATATCTTTAATCTGCTTGGACAAGTGGACGAAGTACGATGGATGGTGGATGCTGACCATAGAAAATGACATCCACTGTTAAATATCCTGCCAATAGGCATGACAAAACAAAATAACCACTCAACACCTGTAATTGCCAAAGGGTAACAATCCTCATACTCAACACAACCTCCAATAATTCTCCCTGAGCTAATATACGTATGTAAGTATGTATAATTTATATAGTGCCCACAATGTTCTCAATTCTAATTGGCCGTGAGGTCCAGCAATTTGCATCGTCCATCTTGATCTCTTAGCGCAGTGTCAGGCCGGCCACTTGATAAAAGAACACCTCCTCCCTCTCTTCCTTTTTGGCGAGCTGTATCTTGAGCTCAGTAATCTGTGGCTGCAGCTCTGCAATTTGATCCTGCAAGTCTCCTGTCAAGGCCTTCGCCTTTTCCCGGTGCTTGCTCTGAGTTTTCATCAGCCCTTTTTCATATTCTGGAGCTCTGTAGATTTCACTCCCAGGGTCACCGCTGCTTGCGGTCCCCACACCTCTTTCTCCTGAATGTACTGACTTTTGGAGATGGAGCAGCCTCTCTGCTTCTCCATCTCTTGTTCTAGTTTCTGGACCTTCTCGTGCTCCCTCTCATACAGAGTCACCTGGCCTCCAAGCTCACCTCCAGCGATGCTCCAGCATCAGCTCTACGTGACCTTCAGCTCCTCACGTTGCTCTGTGGGGACACACTGGGTATTCCGACGGTCCTGCAGATCTTTTACTTTGTTATCAGCCAGGATACTTTCTTCTTACAGGACCAATTCTTCTCCTTGGCCTCCCGTAGAAGCACACACAGCTTTGCAGCTGGCTCTGCAGTATATGCTCTGTTTGTGTACGCTTCTACAGGGAGAGGCATTCTTTTTCCAGCGTTCTCTCTGTATTCTGCAGTGCTGTCTGTTCTTCTAAATTTTCCCAGGACAATTGTTCCTTTACTTTTTCTGCTAGGTGAAGCTTCTCCTTTCCTTCACTGGCCTGGACAGATAAATCTGAATTTTCCACTTTCAGAGTTGCATTCTCTGTCTTTACAGTCTCTAAATTACTCAGGGCATTCTTATGGGTTTACTTCAACATACCCAGTTCTGTGTATAGACCAGGGCCCTCCTGGTGTGAGTGTTCCACCTCTGTGCTGAAAGCTTGAACCTCTTGTAGAGCCTTCCCATATTTCTGTTTTAGGTTAGCTATCAGTTTGTCAGACTTGTTCTGCTTTTCATCCATGGTAGCAATTGCTGTGTTGGCCTTTTCCAGACTAGCTGTCACCTCCTCCAACTCTCTCCGTAAGAGACGCTCTGTTTTCTTCAAAGCATTATACTCATGTAAAGATGGGAGTATACTCCTCTGTAAATCGGCGTTAGCCTCCTGAAACTGGGCGTTAATCTCTCGCTCCTTATCCAATCGTTCCTGCAGGACATCATAATCATGGCGGGCAGTTTGGAGTGCAGAAATTAAGGCCTCTTTTTCCTGGATCAAGGATTTAGCTTCCCTTTGTTCGTTCTTTTCTTTTGTGGCCAATCTATGCTGACTCCACCCATCACTCTGACCTGCAGCACATCTCTGCACCTTTCTGATGCACATTGTCCGGACATCGCAGGCTCACCAAGTGTGTCGGTCACTTCCTCTTTGGGTTGAGAAACACTTTTCTTTTTCTTCTTCTTTCCCATTGCTTTAGTTGCTCCTGAGATAGCAGTAGTACTGGGCACACACACACTGTTACCAGCTTCCACATCTTGTTTGCACCTCACAAGGTATTGCTTGCTTTTGCAGCTGTTTGTATTTGACAATTTGGGGACACACGTCTTCCATGTGACCTAGTTCATGACAGGCCCAGCATACTAAATTCATCTGTGGGTATGGCTCTCTTCCTGGAGCCCCATCATCATCACCATCATCATTGTATGGCCTGCAGGGACACTGTTTTGCATGGTTATGTACATTACAAAACAAACATTTCCCGTCGGCCATTTAAAAAAAGCGGCAAGGCAAACTTGACACTAAACATTTCAAACACTGTAACTTTAAGAAACAAAAGAAATCATAAAAATAACATCTATTCCTGTCAGGAATCTAACTCACAGCATATCCCTATATGCAATGTTGGCTGGGTAAGCCAGTTACCAACTTTAAATAACACACAGATATATAACATTCAATTCTTAACTGTCAGATGGGGACAGCATCCCAATAGATTCTCAGATGCTGCATCACATGGGGGTGGCCGCCTATCCCAAACTGGATCCTGGGGAGCAGCTTCCTTCCAGCCTTCAGGCTCTAAAAGAGAATGAAGCAGCAAATCTAACTGCAATATATTCCTGTTCCTCAATTAGGAGAGCAGGTGAGGGAACCCAGAACAATTGTAAAGTCTGGTATGGATTTCCTATCTACCAGCCTTAGTGACTGTGAATCTGTGGGGCGGATCACTTACATGCTATGGCCGCACTTTCTTCTATAAATCAGAGAGAAAGCTGCCCACTATCCTGGGACTTATCACAATACATACAAAGGAAAAACATCAAACCTTGCGACCCAAAGAATTAAGTACGAACAAAGAGCCATATCTCTGCCCCATAAGAACAGGATCCTGAACCACCCAGAAAACCCCTCATACAATAGCTCTGACACTTCTCTATTGGTGTAATACATTAGCCATGGCATCATACACTCTGCGCTGCCCTTTGTACCGACCTCGTTTCCTGGCCCCCAAGGGGCAGGGGTCCTGGATGGCCTAAATCATCTAAACCCTTAGTTCACCTATCTGCATAGTGAGCACTCATGTCTACATTTGCATGCCCAATACCATCTGCACCAACTGTCATTGTACAGCAAACAAACACCTCTCGGACACGCAGATAGCTGCCCTTTATATAACTGACTGCCAGCCGTATGGTGAAAGGGTGATGGACCCTGTGATATCATTTATTCCAACCACAGGTTCATGTCTTTATGATTCAAACAAACCTGTTTGTGAACGGCCATCTTATGATGAAACTGTTCCTCATAAGACCACCATGCCAAGCCTCTGAATGCCTTTTACGCCTCCCACATGGTATCAAAGTAATTGAAAAACGACAGTTCCTTCTCCTCTATCAGACCAACTAAAATTGCAAAACCCCTTAACCATGTAGAAAAGGGGAAATTAATGCAAAACTCCTGAATATACTTCCCCTCTCACATTCCGGGCCCTCCTGACACCCCTTCATGGCCCCACCTCCTGATTCCCTCATTAACATCCTGCTCTGTCAGTATGTGTGGAGCGAGAATCACTCTGTTCTTCTGGTCTGCTGCATAGACCTCTTGATTATCTTCTAGCCAATGAGGGGCCTCCCCTCCTCCCGTGAGTGTTTATGATGGCTCGCATTCTGGGGCTCAGGCATTCCAGAGGTCTGGATCAGTGCTGCCCATGGTACACCTCCGGAGGCCCCTCAGACATCTTACAATCACCAGGAGACCCAGCATAGTCCCGCTCTTCCCTGCACCGAACAGCTTCTGCATCCCCAGGGGTGGGCCTTGCAGCCTGCCAGAACCGACATGAGCAGCGATGGCTGACAGCTGCTCCTGTGGCAATATGACTCCTCTCTGTTACACTTCCTGCAGCAGCCTGTCTGGGCCTTGATGCTTGACCGTGGGACCTGCGACAGTCTACCATTCAGCCCTGTCATGAACCCATGTGGTGAGTGGCCCTTCCCCTTCGTCCCATACCATAACTCCCCTGTAAGAGATGTGTGCAGAGGTACATATAATGGAGACCGATTTGGGTGAAATTATATCTTGGCTTTATTGAACCTGTTCCTTTATCAAGGCAAAACATACAAAAACAACTAAATAACAAACCCCTCTCCTTTTGTAAGAGCTAACTTACTTCCCCAGACCATATCTGCAGGACTGGAGGGATTTTGCCATTACCAGCCTATCACCCCAAAGTCTCAGGAAGTACCTAAAGCAGGTGGCCCTCCATGTCAGTGTCTGGCAGGTTTCTGGGTCTTCTATGACGAGGAAATATAGGTCTCTGGATGTCTTCATCTCAGCACAGCCTTTGTGCTCAAGACAGTGTCTGAGTGCAGGCTTCTATGCTCTCCTTCTGTCAGCCCAAATGTGAGCTACGGCAGCGGTGCGCAAACAGGGTGGGTCACCCAAGACTTTATTGAGGTGGTGCAGCAGTTACAGAGGCCCCACGCTGAGAGCGCAAGTCCTCTTTACATGTACTTAGCGGCATCAGTCAAAGCATCTCCAGAGCAACGTGGTGTCAAATGACACCCATTACCATGGAGATGTGACATCAAATGACACCGCGGGTCACGTGACGTCACATGACCATGCAGCATCATTTGACACTTCTTTGGAGGTAAGGGGGGGGGGGGGCGCGACTGAGTAGGAGAGTAGGCCGGGGGCGGAGTGAAGGAAGTTTATGCACCCCTGAGTTAAGGAATCTATCTCCTGTGTTTCACATGAGGCTTTTTTTACAGACTTAATTGGCCAGGTGGAGTCTGGTTAATGGCCTGCTGCACTTAACCAGATCCTGGCTCGATTTTAGAGATAGAATTTCAACAGGGTTAAGTCCCTGTTACACCCCCCCCCCCCCCTCCAAATCTCCTCCTTTTGCCCTGCAACCCATATAACACATTGAACCGCTCTTATGCCCAGTAAGGGCCCATCCCATCATACTGCTCCAGCCTAAAGTTCTATGGTCTATTCTTCAGTTCATATGCATGTCGTCCCGAGCCTTCTTCATTCACCCCACTGTCCCATATTATACAGTGGTTACAAGACGGTATTACAGTACAGTATGATTTACTGTACAAGTTGGTTGTGGTGCTTGAAAATAATGTTTTCTTAATTGTGAATAGTTCAACTAAGATACTTTATCAATGCATGTATTTAATTTGTTTTTGAAGAATAAGAATAATCTACAAATTGACTTTTAAAGAGTTAAAAAAAATGCTTTGCAGTCATACTATAGGCGTTTTATTCCCGTTCTAAAAATGTCTACCAATAAATTGTTTCATAGATATTTCTCCTGTGACCCTTCATAAAGAAACAATTTGTAATTGTATGACTCAGGCTATAAAAGAGGTGAAATTGAGACTATGAAATTTATTAAATGGAAAATGAGACTGTGTAAAATGACTTGCCTAGTTATTTGGGTTTTGAAAATTGCAATTTGTTTATGATTTAATGTTTCTTTAGATAGTTCAAAGATCTCCTGTCATTACACTATTAACTCGTCCACTTTCAGCCATACTTAAGTAAAGTACAGATACGGATGAATGTGGGTTAGTCTGTATGAAATCTTAAATGCTTAACACCACTGCTCGATTAATTATTTTTAAATACAGATTAACGATAACAAACATATTGCTGGTACTTTTTAATAATCAGATAAAGAATGTAGATGTGTTGTGTGTATAGATGTAGCAAGACTTATGTAGCACCTTTCCCCCCCCACAGAGCTACCATCTATTCTGGTGCGGTGCATACCTGTGAGGTTGAACAGAAGGCCCTGAGAAATCCGCAAAGATATGGGGATGTCAGGACAGGATCTCTCCGTAATGCTCATCCGTAGTGCAGAACCTCCAACCGATGAGAATCCTGGTGCAGCAAAGATGGTCCGCACTGGCAACTCAGATAGTTACATAGTTACATAGTTACATAGTAGATGAGGTTGAAAAAAGACGTAGGTCCATCAAGTTCAACCTATGCTAAATTTAGACAACAGATACTTTATCCTATATCTATACTTACTTATTGATCCAGAGGAAGGCAAACAAAAAAACCATTAAGGGGAAAAATGTATTCCTTCCTGACTCCAAGAATTGGCAATTGGATTAATCCCTGGATCAACATCCTTCCCATGTATACTTATTTGGTATATCCCTGTATACCTTTCCCATCTAAAAAGATGTCCAACCTTTTTTTTGAACAAATCTATTGTATCTGCCATCACAGTCTCCATGGGTAATGAATTCCACATTTTAACTACCCTTACTGTAAAGAACCCTTTCCTTTGTTGTTGGTGAAATTTCCTTTTCTCCAACCTAAAGGGAAAGCCCCAAGTCCTTTGTACTGCCCGTGGGATGAACAGTTATTTTGAAAGCTCCTTGTATTGTCCCGAATATATTTGTATATAGTTATCATATCCCCTCTTAGACACCTCTTTTCTAATGTAAATAAATCTAATTTAGCTAGCCTCTCCTCCTAAGTTAGATTGTCCATCCCCTTTATTCATTTGGTGGCTCTTCTCTGCACTCTCTCTAGTTCCATAATGTCTTTTCTTAGGATTGGTGCCCAAAATTGTACTCCATATTCAAGGTGTGGTCTTACTAATGCTGTGTAAAGGGGCATAATTATGTTTACTTTCCTTCCATCCATTGCCCGTTTGATGCAAGATAAGATCTTGTTTGCCTTTGCAGCTACTGCATGACATTGGGCACTATTGCTAAGCCTGCTGTCTACAAGAACTCCTAAATCCTTCTCCATCAAGGATTCCCCCAATATATCTCCATTTAATTTGTAAGTCACCTTTTTATTCTTGCATCCCAAATGCATAACCTTACATTTATCTGTATTAAACCTCCTCTGCCATTTACCTGCCCACGTTTCCAGTCTCCAAGTCCTTCTGAAGAGAAATTACATCCTGCTCTGATTCTATTACCTTACACAATTTAGTATCATCAGCAAAGATGGGGACTTTGCTCTCGATCCCAACCTCAAAGTCATTAATAAACAGGTTAAAAAGCAGGGGTCCCAGTACCGATCCCTGAGGTACTCCACTCACAACTTTAGCCCAACCTGAAAAAGTTCATTTTATGACAGCCCTCTGTGTTCTGTCCTTTAACCAGTTTTCAATCCAGGTGCATATATTATTACTGAGTCCAATTTTCTTTATTTTGTACACCAACCTCTTGTGTGAAACCGTATCAAAAGCCTTTGCAAAATCTAAGTAGACCACATCAACTGCATTACCCTTGGTCTAAATTTCTACTTACCTCCTCAAAGAAACAAATAAGGTTAGTTTGGCAAGATCTATCCTTCATAAATCCATGCTGACTATTACTAATAATTTTGTGTTCCATTAGGTATTCCTGAATATTATCCCGTATTAAACCTTCAAGTAGTTTCCCTACTATTGAAGTCAGGCGTACAGGTCTGTAATTTCCCAGTTGTGATCTAGCTCTCTTTTTAAATATAGGCACCACATCTGCTTTACGCCAATCTTGTGGTACTAATAGAAAAAATAAATAAGTGCGCACTAAAATATATACTTAATACAAAAAGTTTATTTGTGATGTCAATTTAAATAAAAAAAAAAAAAAAAAAACACACACCCCACCATGTGGAAAAGGTAAATAAATATATACCAATGTAGATGAGCGTCTGCTGCTGTGTAAAGGGTAGCCCAAGACCCTAGAATCTAGTTACAAAAAAACAAACAAAGCGCACAACACTCATCATGAAAAATGTAATAAACTATGTTTATATATAAGGTGTTTCAAGGTTATGCGTACATCAAGGTAGATTAATCAAGCATAGAGCCACAGAGTGGCAGTTACCAGCATCTGCAACCAGGAACCACCAGAGCTTCACTCTCCTTTCCACCTACAGGTAGGTGAAATGCCAGATAATTGATGACTCTGCCACAGTCTCAATGAGCTGTAAATAGCGTCAATACGCTTAGTGGATCCTGGGGAGTGGTTGTCCTTTGCTGTACACAGGTTCCTCTGCAGACCTCACTGTGTTTCTCGATCAGTCAGGCAGCGTGACGGCGTGGTCCCGCGGGCCCTTCTGTGACTGGAATTCAGGGAATTCCCTGAAGAAGTGGCCTGTTGAGCTACGAAACGCCGCGAAGGAGAGATACCATTCAACCTATATACTTTTATTATTCATATTCCAAGGTGTATTTTATTGTTGTCAAACGGTTTGCTGAACACCGAGTTGATTTCCTCTTCTGCGCATGTGCCGCGCTGTTGCCGGCCTCTGTGGTTGCCAAGTGAGGTCTGAATCATTACTGGCAGATGCTGTTACTCAAAGCAGAGCTGCCGCTCTGACGTCACAGAAGGGCCCGCGGGACCACGCCGTCACGCTGCCTGACTGATCGGGAAACACAGTGAGGTCTGCAGAGGAACCTGTGTACTACTTGCGAGCAAAGGACAACCACTCCCCAGGATCCACTAAGCGTATTGACACTATTTACAGGACATTGAGACTGTGGCAGAGTCATCAATTATCTGGCATTTCACCTACCTGTAGGTGGAAAGGAGAGTGAAGCTCTGATGGTTAATGTTTGCAGACGCTGGTAACTGCCACTCTGTGGCCAATCTTGTGGTACTAAGCCTGTGGAAATAGAGTCCTTGAATATTATATATAATGGTTTGGCTATTACTGAGCTTAACTCCTTGAGAACTCTTGGATGTATGCCATTGGGGCCAGGTGCCTTATTTACTTAAATTTTTTCAAGTCGCTTATGAACTTCTTCCTCAGTTAACCATTGTTCATTAATATAGAGGTTGTGGCTTCCTCCTGCGGCACTACTATTGAACTTGATTCTTCCCTGGTAAACACAGAGGCAAAGAATTTATTTAAAACCTCAGCTTTTTCATTATCTCCAATAATCTGCCTACCCATCTCACACTGAAAGGGTCCTATATTTTCTTTTCTCATTTTTTTGTTATTTAGGTATTTAAAGAATTTTTTAGTGTTGACCTTACTTTCTATTGTAATCCTTTTTTCATTATCCATTTTTGCTAATTTGATTGCCCTTTTGCAATTTTTGTTACATTCCTTATCATTCTGATATGATGTCTCTGTCCCTTCTGACTTAAAGAATCTAAACGCCTTCCTCTTCTTGTCCATTTCCTCCCCTACCTGTTTATTTAGCCACATTGGTTTTGACTTATTTCTTTTATACTTATAACCCAAGGGTATACACTGATAAGTGTGTTTTTCTAACAATGTTTGAAAGACTGCCCATTTATCTTCTACATTTTTCCCTGCAAAAACATCATCCCATTGTATTACTACTAGATTAGACCTCAGTTTATTAAAATCTGCCTTTCTAAAGTTTAAGGTTTTGTTGAACCCAAGAAATCTATGTTTTGATAATTTATTTCAAATGAGACCATGTTATGATCACTGTTACCCAAATGTTCCAGGGCTTGAATATTTGTTATTACTTCTACATTGTTTGATCTGACCAAATCCAGTATTGCCCCTCTCCTGTTGGTTCCTCAATAATCTGGGTCATATAATTGTCTTTAAGCACCCCTAAAACCTGTTTTCTTTTGTTGTAATGCTAATCTTATTGCCCAGTCTATGTCTGGATAATTAAAATCCCCCATTATGCAAACATGACCCAGTTTTGATGCCTTCTCCATTTACAAAAGTATTGTAGCTTCCTCAATCTCACAGATATTTGGTGGTTTATAGGATATTCCCACAAACATTTTCTTTATACTTTTACCTCCACTGCTAACTTCTATCCACAAGGTCTCTACATTTTCATCATTCCCTTCATAAACATCATCCCTTATAATAGGTTTTAGATCCGGTTTAACATATAAACATACTCCACCTCCCCTTCTATTTGTTCGATCCTTCCGTCAAAGGGAATAACCCTCTAAATTAATTGTCCAGTCATGAGTTTCATCCCACCATGTTTCAGTAATGCCTATGATATCATACTGTTCCCTTGCAGCTATTAATTCAAGCTCCCCCATTTTATCTGTCAGGCTTCTTGCATTAGCAAGCATGCATTTAAGTTTTTTTTCAGCCTGTACTATTATCTTATCTGCTCCTTCCTTTCTGCGCCCACTTGGTTTAGTCTTTAGAAGTTTTCTAGTAGTATCTGTATTTAGTATGAGTGTCTCACAGCTTGTCAAACTCGCACTTGCCCCCTTTCTACCTCCATACCACCTTGTATCCTCCTCTATTCCATTTAGTTCATTATCTGTTTATTCCCCTCCCCCCTCCATCCTAGTTTAAAATCTCCGCCAACCTTTTTAGAATTCTCCCCCCAAGCACAGAAGATCCCTCTTCATTGAGGTGCAATCCGTCCCTAGAATATAGATGGCACCTCTCAGAAAAGGAGTCCCAGTGCTCTAAAAACCCAAACCCCTCCTTCCTGCACCACTTTCTTAGCCATGCATTAACCTCCCTGATCTCTGACTGTCTCCCTGCGGTAGCACATGGCACTGGTAGTATTTCAGAAAATACTACCTTGGAGGTCCTTGCCTTAAGCTATTGGCCTAGATCCCCGAAATCATTTTTTAGGACCCTCCATCTTTTTCTAACTTTGTCATTGGTGCCAACGAGTACCAAGACCGCCGGGTCAATCCCAACCCCCCCCAACAATCTGTCTACCCGATCCGCAATGTGCTGAACCCGAGCACCCGGGAGACAACAAACTGTTCGGTTCATGCGGTCACGGCAACAGATTGCCCTATCTACCTTCCTAATAATGGAGTCCCCTACCACCACAATCTTTCTTTGTATCTGAGCATCCTGAGTCCCGACTGTGCTGGAGGAACTATTCCCCTGGCTGCTAGAGGAATTAGCCTCCCCCAGCCTTGCCATTTCTGCCCCGACATTCCCAATATCTTCACTCAACATGGCAAATCTATTGGGATGTGTCAGCTCAGAAACGACCTGCCTCTCCCTAATGCCCCTGCTTCCCCTTCTGTCACCCAGCTACCTACTTGCTACTCACTAATAGCAACCAAGCTACCTACCTGCTCCTCACTAACAGTGCCACCATCTGCACCACTAGTCGAAGCAAGGGCCTGCTCAGTGAGCTCTAAACCCCTTTCATGATTGCCAATGTCCCTCAATATTGCAAGTTGCCTCTTCAGATCAGCAATCTCTGATTCTAAAGAGACCACCCGCTCACACCTCTCACAGCGATATGCTCCTTGGAACAGCTGCTCCAAGTGCACATACATGTGGCAAGATGTGCATTGAGTGGCATTTTCAATCCTGCTCATTCTAGCAACTATGAAGTTTATAAGTAAACTCTACTTTAATAAACTATAACTTGTTTAATCGCTTCCTTGTTCAAACTGCTTCTGGTTCTAACTGCACACACTTTAAACAACCAGCACTTCAAATCAACCACACAGATCAGTCAGTACACGCACGCTCAGGATTCATTAGAAGCCTCTGTTTAAATAGGGACACCCACCAGGTGTGTTAGGTTTTCAATTAACTAACCCCACCCACTGCAGGTGTGTTAGGCCAGTCAATTAACCAACCACGCCCACTCTGCCTCAGGCAGGAGAAAGGGAAAAAAAGTTAAAGGTTTCAAATTACAGCACACTTTAAAAATAAATTAACCCACTGCACACTCCCCAAAAACAGCCACCCCTGTTAGTATACCCAGTACTTCCATTTACTTCTGGTTCTAACTGCACACACTTTAAACAACCAGCACTTCAAATCAACCACACAGATCAGTCAGTACACGCAAAGTGGCCCAGTCAAGTAGCCACAACATATGGGTTCAACTGTGTCTTTATTAGCATCATTCTGGTTACAGCATAGATGTTCCTTAGAGCAAACCCACTGGGCTTGAGGCCCAGCAGGCCCTCCTCAGTTCCCCTTACCTCCTGATGGAATAAGGGGAAAATACATCCACTCCACTGGGGGAGGGAAAGAACCTCCTGACTTCTGGGAGAGTGTCAGCTTATGTACCCCAGGGGAGGTGCTTGTAAATCTGCCTCATAACAGGGCAAATTCGATACTGACAGGCATCACATCATGGACATGTGACCCAGCCAGTATCCTCCCAAAGGATGACACTCTCTGGTTGTTGTTAGGCCAGCCCCTGGATACAGCAATAGTGTATCCAGGCTACAACAGCAAGCTATGGCTCCATGAAAGAGCTTATCCCCCACATTGCCTAGTACAGGACATGTACTACTAGGGACAAGGGAAAGATAATAGCCAGAGCCCTAGGCTACACTTAATCTCTGGAGCCGCAGCTTAAAATGTGTAAATCTGCAGCTCCAGAAATGGCACTTCCGCAATGTCGCTGCGGGGAGTTCATAGTTCCAAATCAGACTCCTGCATCAGGGCATTTTCAGGCGCGGTCCCGCATCTTGCCGCAGTGCCAAAAACAGGAAGTCTTGCTACATCTGTATGGTTAAGGTGCTTATGGGACCCTGTACAAGAAAATGACACTAAAATGATTGGAAGATCCTCATGCTGCCTCTGCAGATCACTGGAAAGTTTCTGTAGTGTACTACTGGCCCTCATCTAAGTCTATTTAGGTGTCACAGCATCTATTCTACAGCGTCACTTTTCTTTGCTGTTACGCAATAGTCACGTAGGTGTGTGTGTGTGCATGTGTGTAAAAGACTGGGTTTCAGTTGTGCATTTTTTGTGTGTATTTTTCTGTCTCTAAACACACACCGTTCCTGCAAGCACACCATATTTGTGTCAAAGGTTGTGCTATTGGGATTGTGACCTAATGTATATACTGTAGCAAAAGACAAGAAGCCCCAGTGCTACATCCAATATGACACATTGTATAGTCAAATATTTATCTTTTTTTCATCTCATAAGTGAGGGTCACTTAGATGAATTCTTTGCCCAAAGCATTATAAGCTTGCAAACCACATTTTTTCTGTCTCATTTTATTCTTTAGAGTGTAAGGAGAATATGCAGCTCAAGTTAGGACTGAAGTAGGAAATAAAGCTGCCTGGATAGAGCATAGCAAGTTCTATGAAATACAGATGCTCACAATTTACTTGGGAGAAGTTTGCTTCGAGTCACCTAGGCAAAACAGCACATAACAGCTTAAGCTTTAAAGTTGGAAAACAAAAACCTGTTCAGTTTCACGGCCTGCAAGTAAAAAAAAAATGTCAGTGCTACTGTTTCAGAATCCGCCAGCAATAAAAAATAATCAGTGTAAAAAAAGTTCTAGGATAACCATTTGCAGAAAAAAAGATTTCTGAAATACAAAGATCTCTCACACTAGTACAGATTTTGTTTTTATTTCGTACGACACGTTTTATAAAGGTTTTCAGCATTCGTAAAACATACGGAGAGAGCAAATTTTAGACTGTGGACTTGGCATTGCAAAAGTAAAAGAGCAAATTACTAAATGTAAAATCAGTTACATTTGACAGAGAATTGTATTCCTTGTTGATGTTTCTATATTTAGGTTGATCAAACAATTTTTAGGTCGCTGTGTGAATGAGTTGCAGCAGAAATGTTGTTTCATGATATCTATCCCAAGACACTGACATTCATTATCTATTTATAGCACTGAAAAGTGACAAATTAAATTACAATATTGTTGTTTGCTTGACATTGAAAATCATTTTCTATTCAGTTAATAAAAGGATTAATGATTCACATGAGGAATCCTTCTGAAATGGAAAGCATTAAAAATGTAGCATGACAAGGAGGTGTGTGATCTTTTTGTTTTGCAATCATTTCTTAGAAGATGCGTTGATAGGGTTTTGACAATTCGCTCTAGGTAATTCAGAATAGACATACAGCAGGTTGTCACTAACATTATGTTGCTCCCTGCAGGCCTATTGAAGTTGCAAGATTAGTAAAGATGTGCAAAGCTTTAGCAAGAGGTCGTAAACCATGAAAACTGGCCTTTTTTAGTCGTAAAAAAAGCCGCAGCTCAAATTTTCGTTATGCATTAAGTCAAGGTGCACAGCAATTTTATATAATATGCTAATTTGCTAAATTCTCTAGGTGTGATTTATGTCAAGTATATAGTCGAGTATATAAATATGGCATACAGAAAGTACCACGTTTTGCTCGCTGTTTGGTGATTTTGCGTAAAGCTTATTAATTTGGAAACATTATTAGCCCTTCCAGGCTTGGCAAAAAGTTTTGCAAGGAATTGAATTTTGAGGTGAGGGTAAACGCATTTTGAACAGTTTCACACATCTAAAGATTAGCTTAAAATGTAAGCTGTAATTTTGATGAAATTGTTCAGTACATACCAACAATATAAATTAAGTTATATTACGAGTAATCTACTAATACACTTGTAGCCCCCTGCTAAAAACAGGTCTGTTTTACCATGCAGGCTAGGGCAGCACTCTGGCAGTGTAAGGGTTAAACCCATTACACATGGTCCTGCATGTGAGCTGGCTCAGAGATAAGATACTGTACAATGTTGCAGATCCCAGGCACATGAGGCGTGACTCAGAGCTAGGAAAGTTCTAGTAGGCCACGTGACCGGTGCGGGGACAGATTTCTACAGCATGTTTTGCCCAGAGACAGAGAAGAGGAAAGGTTGACACCCCCTGGGTATAAGAGGTGAGGACCCACCCTAGAGAGAGAGAGAAAGAGTGTGCTGGGCAGACTGTGCTAAGTACCCGGTGCAACAGAGGTTCCCATGCTGCAGAGAGCAGGGCTGTAGTACAGATCTTTGGAGGGATCTGGGGCTGAAGGCAAGATAGTCACTCTGCGCTGGTGCTGTCTGGAAAGATACGAGGAGCGGGGGGTCGGGGCTCTCTTGCTGCCGTCTGCCTATGGGGACTCCACACCCCCTAGAAACGTAAGCTCCTGTTTGTTCTTTCGGATCTGAGGCTGAGCCTGCTTCATCCTTAGCCAGGATCAGGTTGGGTCCTGGGAGGAACTTCAGGCAGAGGGGGAACATCTGGAAGAGATACAAGCTAAAAACCTGTCCTGTCTATGCTGATCCTGCTGACAATAAAAGCAGGTATCCGTTTGAAAAGTTCCTGGTGCCCTTTTCTACTTATTCTATTCCTCACTACAGCCTTGGCCTGGATCCACTGGAGAAGCCCTGAGACAAAGGTAAAACTGCCTGAGCTACACTACGCTGAAGCAGGTAGAAATCCTGTTTGCAGTGCAAGAAAGACACTGAATGCATGTACTCCCTATCTTCTGCAGCGGGATAGGGGTGTGTTACACACTTTTTCAATACTTTTCTTTTTGCATTTTTTTTATAATGCTTGAACATGTTAATAGTTTAATACCGTTCTATACGATGCTACAATATACATTTTTAATTTACCATAATTTGCTCTTAATTTATGTACAATTTTTTTTTTATTAAAGTTTCCCTGCTCCAAAACTGGTGTACAACATGTTATAAAACAAGAATTGAATGGTGTGATGTACAGTATTGAATGAATTTTGAAGCAGAGCGGAGGCAAAGACAGGCATTTTGTACTGTATCTTATATGGATAGAAGGTACCCGGGAACTCTCTAGATATTGGGCTATCACTATTGATAGAATGAGAGAAATAAATGGAGAAATATTACCAAGCACAGGGAACCCCTGTGTCCCCTTCTTCGTGAGGTATGAACGTCTAGGGGTCCACCGTCCACAGCTCAAAACGCTACAGGGGAGATAACCTTTCCTCCCCGATACACAAAAGACAGTAGAGAAAACAAGGGGAGCGCGAATCAGGAACACAACCAAAATAAATAATTCTGTAGAGGGGCTTCTCCTGGAACCGCACACTTCCCGCCCGGCTGCTGCACAGCACATAGGTCCTCAGGGCATCAAGTTAACCCAGAAATGATGAAAGATCGTAATGTAAATAACAGTATTTGTGTAATACCATAGGATGGGGGAAAGGTAGATAGATGAACTCAAAATAAATCAATAGATATAGAAATACTCGCACGGGCAAGTGTGAGTAAAAACCATAAGCTTTTAACTCTGTAGAGTTAAGCACCTATGTGGTCTACCTCCTGGAATGCCCATGTGGTCTCCAGTACGTCGGACGGACTTCACGATCCCTCAGAGTCCAAGTACTGGAGCACATGGGCAACATTCGTTGGAAGCTGGCCACGCATAGTGTATCCAGACACTTTGAAGTGGCACATAGTGCAGACCCTTTGGGTTTGACATACCGGGAGGGATAGAAAGTATCCCACAGGGACAGAGAGGAGCCAATAGGCTGACAAAGTTGAGCAAGGCCGAGACATTTTGGATATACCAATTGAAAACTTTGGCTCCTCAAGGCCTCAATGTTGATATTGACATTGGGGCCTTCATCTGGGCTTATCATTGATTATTGTTTCACTTTTTTCACAGATGTTTTTTCCACCATCGCCATTTCACCGGCCGTTTGAATTTCATATATTCATAGTTTGTGGTTATATTATAGCCACAGAGGTGTGTAGAGCTATTTAGACCTAAAATTCTTTGTGTATTGGTTTAGGTTGGGGGATCAGGCTCTCTACATATTAAACAGTTTAGGATTTATATGTGTAAGGGGGTCACCCCCGGTATCCCTGATGATCCTTTGCCCCCTGTCTTATCTCTGTGGCAGTGGGGGAAGGGGACGGCATCTTCTCCCGGTGGGCGCCGCCATCTTGGTTGTGACGCGAGGTTCGCGCAATGCGCAGAGGTTGCCAAGGGTAGCGGTGGCCATTACAAGTGTGCAGGAGCTCTGGGAGGTTGCGCAGGCGCAGTTAAGCATAGCGGCGGCCATTACAGCTTTGCACAGGCGCAGTAGAGATGGCGCACATGGTCCCCATAGGAAAGAGGTCCTGAGTGGACTACGATTCCCAGCAGCCTCTGGGGACTGCCCTATGATCCCTGTCACATGCAGTCAGACAGCCACTAAGGCAGACAGATTCTCATGCTGCAAAGAAGATACAATGTTGTGTGCAGACAGGGATTGTTCAGTCAGACAGAGGACACAGAGGGGGAAAGAAGGGGGGCAGAGAGCTGCGAGCTTCTGCCCTATGCCAGAAATCCCCAGGCTAGAGTTGAGGCCCTGACTCCCCACTAGTGAGGGTGGGTGTTCATAGGTACAGGCCCTTAGGTAAGGACCCTGTGCCCCTTCAGCTGTGTGCTAGGCAGGGACCTAGTGACAGTACCTGTGCAGTTCCTTAGTGCAGGAAGAGAGAGAGGCCTTGCTGCAGTTCTTTAGTGCAGGGACCCAGTGAAAGGGTTTGCTGCATGTTCCTGTGTGCTGTGTTGCTGATCCAGAGACTGTCCTTACGGTGGCACGTCCGGCTGGACCCCATCCCACGCGAAGGTTCAGATCAGCGCTGGACCAAGTGGTGCCGGTAGACCCTTTGCGAAGACACCCAGGTGTAGAGACACCTGGGCAGGTATTTACAACCTTCCACACGTGCACCAACTTTAACTTGCTCCTCACATGTGACAGGCCTGTTCACACACTTGGGTGGGCTTGGACTCTTTGGACATGGGGTTGGGAAGTGGGTGTAAGGGTATAGCCTAGTTAGGGGCTAAGGAGGTTATAGCCCAGTTAGGGGCCAGGTTATAGCTGCCAGCTAGTGGCAGAGGGTGGTACATATATCTTGTTGTGTATTGCTGATGTATGTGTTAAGTTACATTCTGCATATAGTAAAGACCTTTGCTATTTTACATCCAGTGTATGTGTTCATTTGTATGTGTCCTGCGAGGAACAACTCCCGCTCTGCTGGGAGCCATCGCAGGTGGAGGCGCTTCACCATATAGTAGTAGTAAGAGTAATTCCCCCCAGGTTCCCCGTGGCGGAAGCTCAGCCCTCCTGGTTGCCAAACAGGAACAGCTCCACACTGATAAGTAGTCAGATACACCTACCCACCTCAATCTCACTTAGGGTGGGGGTAAGAGGGCTACATATGTATTAGTTATTTTAGGATTACACAAATGGGGATTCCTAGTTTCATTGGCCTTTGGATTGCCATCTCTAGGTTTTCATGTCATTTTATTGCCAACATTACAATTCACTACACTAGGGAGAGGTTATGGAACTTCACCTTTCATATATATTGTATAAAACTTTAACCTTAAATTTAATAATGTATAAATTTAGCAGGCATGATTAGATCACTATCATGTTATTTGTTCTCCACCAGAGTCCACTATTTTTTCAAACGTTACACTAAGTGTCCCTGTATTATTCACTACAAGGGCTATCCATCATATTGTGGCCACACTGATTTTATGCATTGGAGCCACCAGGGGGAGCCCAAGGATAATTTCTATATCTCTGCCTATTATTTTATTTATTCATTTAATTCTATTTTGTACTCACTTATTCACTCATATATTAGGAGTATTAGGAGATCACCAGTATTATAACTAGCACTAAATTGTTTTAAAGATTTGCACTAAGATAGGTCACCGGTCGTTTTCACTTCCGGGTCAGTGTGGGCATTTAAACCACGAACTGACATCCGGATTCATAGAGCCTGAGGAAGCTTGATGACGCAAGTGAAACGCGTTGCTCGATCCACCTGTTTTTTGTCCTCCGGAGGCTTCCGTAGCCAGGAAGTGAGAGGTGCGTTCCAGACTGCATTGTGCATTCCAACGCTTCAGCGTGCTGCAGACGCGGAAGGGAAGGAGTCGCCAGAGTGGAGAACACCTCCACAACCTGTCTACACCTACCGGATTAATGTATGTGCTGTTAAGCTATTGCCTCCTCTCTGTCCCTGTGGGATACTTTCTATCCCCCGGTATGTCAGACCCGAAGGGTCTGCACTATGTGCCACTTCAAAGTGTCTTTATACACTATGCGTGGCCAGCCTCCTACGAATGTTGCCCATGTGCTCCAGTACTCGGACTCTGAGAGATCGTGAAGTCCGTCCGACGTACTGGAGACACATGGGCACTCCAGGAGGTAGACCACATAGGTTCTTAACTCTACAGAGTTAAACCCTGAGGGTTTTTACTCACACTTGCCCGTGTGAGTATTTATATATCTATTGATTTATTTTGAGTTTATCCATCTACCTTTCCCCCATCCTATGGTATTACACACATACTGTTATTTACATTATGATCTTTCATAATTTCTGTGTTAACTTGATGCCCTGAGGACCTGTGTGCTGTGCAGCAGCCGGGCGGGAGGTGTGCGGTTCCAGGAGAAGCCCCTCTACAGAGTTAAACCCTGATGGGTTTTTACTCACACTGGCCCATATGAGTATTTGAAATAGTTCACCTGATTCTATCACCCTTTTTTCATCACGTCGGTGCCATACCAACTTTTGGCATTAGACCTCCATTTTGATTAATTAGTAGTAGACTTTCTCTATAACAGCATTTATTTATTTGTTTACCAATTGTTTAAATCACATACAATTATTTATTTTGGTTGTTTTCCTGATTCGCGCTCCCCTTGTTTTCTCTACTGTCTTTTGTGTATTGGGGAGGAAAGGTTATCTCCCCTGTAGCGTTTTGAGCTGCGGACAGTGGACCCCTAAACGTTCATACCTCACGAAGAAGGGGACACAGGGGTTCCCTGTGCTTGGTAATATTTCTCCATTTATTTCTCTCATTCTATCAATAGTGATAGCCCAATCTCTAGAGAGTTCCCGGGTACCTTCTATCCATATAAGATACAGTACAAAATGCCTGTCTTTGCCTCCGCTCTGCTTCAAAATTCATTCAATACTGTATTTTGTATCTTATGTCTTAGGCCGTGACCATAGTAGAACGTGCTAGCTTCCACGCTCCTCCATGACCCTGCGTAGCTCTTCAAATACGAACTTTTTTGTGTTGCGAAGCGCTGCTCTCACTGTAGCGCATGTGCACGCACGCACTATGGGCATACAGAATGTATTGGCATCCTAGTGTTTTTTTAGACGCGAGCTACATAGCTCACGCCGTATCCTGCACTATGGACGTGGCCTTAGGCTCACATTAAATAAGTAAATGTAACTTCAGGATAAATAACGTGATGATACCTAAAACTGGAATGTATGTTTTTCTCTCTGAGTTAAAGCCCTAATATTCACCAAGCAAAAGAATATGCAAAAAGTGCCTAACTTGAGCTCATTAAAATATGTTTACCGTTCTCTTCAAATAACATGACATTACTACATCCTTCGAGTTGCTCCCATCCAGACCAAAAAAAAGGGCATGGAGGGGAGAGAATGCCAAAAGAACAGTTAATAAAATACAAGTCTCAACTTTAAAAAAAAAGAATTAACCCATTGTTAGCCAAGTGGCGCTGGCTACAAAAAGGTTAATTTATTCCTAACACTACCCTTGCACACCAGTGAGGATAGTAAAGCACTGCTTAGCAATCACAATATTGGTGTTTGTTTCACAGACAAAATCCTTTTCTTTTCCGTTAATAAAAGGATTAATGGATTCACATGAGGAATCCTTCTGTAATGGAAAGCATTAAAAATGTAGCATGATAATGAGATGTGTGGAAAACAAGGTGGTAGTCACCACCTCACTCCCGGGAGGCCTAACAACACTACAGGAGGCACCTGGAACCTCCCCAGGACCCACACCAAAGATCCCTCTATAGGAATTGTTTAGAGCCCTATTAGCTAGGGGTCCGTAGGCCATTGAAACAATAAAAAATTCACGTACATTTCAATAAAACAGAACCAAATTTTAGTAAAGCTAAAAATTGAGTCATGGATAAAAGTATTTAATTTAAACTTATGTTAGCAAGATCAAATACAAATTAAAACTTTGGCTAGCACTGTTGAATTAAAACAAAACAAGTTATATGAATAATGCCTTTAATAGGTAATTTATACATTATTTGTATGTTAGTTAAATAGATAAAGGGTATATAAAATGTATACTTTCTAGTTATGCTAGCAACTAACTAGTAATTGTACTTGGATATAACAGGCATGGTTCTGTATTGCAGATTCAGTAGATGGAACGTTGGCAACAGACAGTTTTACATTATTTAATGAACTGTAGAGTTATAATAACTATTTTCATTCCATTATCTTCTATAAACTAAAACATTTGGTTTGCGTAAATGTTCAGATTACAGAACATAGAAACCTTAAAATACTAAAGATCACAAATGATCATATTTACTTTTCAAACCCATACCCTACACCTGCTGTACAACCAAAGTTTCTGAATGTCTCTCTGCTATATCATCCTGGATGGCCCTCCGCCACCTTAACATTAACATGGCAAAAACAGAGCTCCTCATACTTCCTCCCAAACCTGGCCCTACTACCTCCTTCCACATTACTGTTGGATGTACGATCATTCACCCAGTATCCCAAGCACGCTGCCTAGGAGTCACACTCGACTCCTCACATTCTCCTCTCACATTCAAAACGTTTCTAAAACCTGTCACTTTTTCCTCCGCAATATCACAAAGATACGCCCTTTCCTCTGTTGCTCGACTGCTAAAACTCTGGCTCAGGCCCTCATTCTCTCTCGTCTTGATTGCTGAAACCTCCTGCTGTCCGGCCTTCCTGCCTCTCACCTATCTCCTCTACAATCTATCCTAAACGCTGCTGCCAGAATCACTCTACTCTTTCCTAAATCTGTCACAGCGTCTCCCCTGCTGAAATCCCTCTCCTGGCTTCCGATCAAATCCCGCATCTCTCACTCAATTCTCCTCCTCACTTTTAAAGCTTTACACTCTTCTGCCCCTCCTTACATCTCAGCCCTAATTTCTTACTATGCACCATCCCGACTCTTGCATTCTTCTCAAGATGTCTTCTCTCTACCCCCTTTGTATCTAAAGCCCTCTCCCGCCCTAAACCCTTCTCACTGACTGCCCCGCACCTCTGGAATGCCCTTCCCCTCAATATCCGACTAGCACCCTCTCTATCACCTGTAAGACCCACCTTAAGAGACACTTGTATAAAGAAGCATATAAGTAGCACCGTGGCTAATACTACACGCATGATACAGTACATCAAGCTTGGCCCCCTTCAGACACACTTACCAGAATTCCCTCCCACTGTCTCTGTACATTGTTCCTAAATACCAAATAGATTGCAAGCTCCTCGAAGCAGGGACTCCTCTTCCTAAATGTTACTTTTATGTCTGAAGCACTTATTTCCATGACCTGTTACACTGCCGACACACTTAATTGCAGTGCGGCCAGATCCGCAAGCCGGGAGATTTCCCGGCTTGCTAGTGGCCGCCCCTCGGCGTGCCGCGCGTCATAGACGCGCGGTCACGCGTCTTCGGGAGCCTGCGCCCCCTGCACGCGCGTCCAGGGCTCCCCGAGGGAGCCCTGGTGTCCCGCGATGTGGGGGACGGCGGCAGGGCGTTCCGGGGGACCCGGCGGACCTGGCAGCGGTAGGGAGAGCGCCCCGATCGGAGGGCGCTCTTCCGCTGCTTCGGCGCGCGCCCGTCACCCTCGGGCGCGCGCCAGGCTACTGCTGCGGCCAAGAACGGGCAAATGCTCGAATAAACTTGGCCGCAGCAGTATTTATATTATTTGTTATTTATATGATTGTCACGTATTACTACTGTGAAGCGCTATGTACATTAATGCGCTATATAAATAATGACATACAATACAATATTCTAACTACAGTACAGTATATTGTGATGGCAAATTCATGTTTGAGTTTCCAAGATTGAAATAGTAGTACTGTATTGCTGACTTGAGGAAGAGAGAGAACTCTCAAAAGCTTGCCTTATAATATAAATTGCTAGTCCAAATTAAAAATGTGTCACCTAATATAAAAGTACTCATTTACTCTGTACTAAGTGTAACATCCCCACCCCCGGCCAACAGAAGAGGGGCCACACCAAAGCTTTCTAGTGTCTCTATTGTAGTGTAGGTGATGCTCGATGGTTCATTTAACCTGTTCTCTCGGTGCTGGGATATGTGCAGGGCTGGTATGGAGAGCAATAAGTAAGGGGTGCGAGAAACTCTCCTGTTACTTTATTTACAGGAGCACATACTGTACAAATATATAGCTTCTTCCTTAGGGATGCTCAGACAGCATTGCTCCAAAGAGGTACATATCTTACACTTTGTAGTGTGTTAAAGTTGCACTCCATTTCTTGAATGATAGCTGTTCCCACCTCACTGGAATCCATAGGCAGGGTACACTCAGAGCGTACACCCCACCACCTCTGACAGAACCAAGGAGTCTCTTACCCCTGGTAATTCTAAGGTGATACTCAGGCCCTTGCTTACATAACCTTGTTAGGAGTACCTGCCTATTCCCTCTTGTGGGTGGAACACGACCACAGCCATATAGAGGGGCCCTATCTTTAAGAGTGGCATATCCCTACCTGGAAAACAACACAGTGATCCTAACACTGAACACGTGTAGTTACTCACTTGCATGACTTACATTGATTATATTCCCCTCCCTCTGGGTCCACTAAAATCTGAATTAGAATCTTCCATTTCCAGCTTATATACCAATAGTGACATCACTAGTTACTATGAAGACATGGGGAAGGGTTAACTTTCTACAAAGTATCTAGTGACATACTAGGCACCTTCAAGAAGGTGGGGTACCTATGTGTCTGCCCAGAAACAAGCTAAGAGAATATGAGACTATTACACTATAGTTAACCCCTTCTAGAACCATTAATCTAACAAAATAACATAGTGTAGCCCTTTTTCTGACACGCTAAAGCAACTACGGGTAACTGCACGCACCTGCGGCTCAAGGAGATATGAGCCTCCGCCAGCTGGGAGCCTGGGGTAACACTTATAGCGCAGCGCCTCCACTTACCCAGGATCCCCGTGATGTGAGATTCCCCTGGGCAAGAAACACATACACACACATGTATGATGCAACCAACTTTACTATATGCACAATAACCTTAGCAATCTATCATATTAATACACACGCAGCATATACTGTAACCCAACACTTATCGTGTAATGCAATATAACTTTAACGCAGCTAAATGCTAATGGCCTTATACCTTGAGTGGCTCGGCCACGCTCTTAATGAGTATTGTCCTGTACAGTAGTGGCTCAGCCACGCTCTTAATGAGTATGTCCGGGTCCCACCACCGCGTGCCCCACACACCATGTCCTTGCGCTAGTAGTTAGAATAACTCAGTGTTTTAGGCCTTTGGTCACTCACTAGTGTCCTCAAAGAGTTACGCCTAAGGGGGGATCAGCGCCTGTTGACCGGTGTTGGTGCACTTTATGTAAATACCTTCAGTGTAGCTGTCTGGTCCCAAGCAGCTCACCAGCAAACCTGCTTCGCACGCTTGTCCCTAACTGTCTACAGAGTAAGGTGACTGATTGCTACCACTATGGGCGTCCCTGCAGCACAGCAACCTACTGTGACTCAGGGGTTTCTCCTAAGGGCCTGCGGGGTAAAGCTAGCCTATGCAGGCGGGTCACAGACTCCCTGCACGCATACACCCTCCTCCTTTACCTTCCAGAACCCCTCTCTCTAGCGTGACCTCTCCCCCACGCTTCCCTTTCCTGTCCCTGTCATCCTAAACTTCTGATTGGTTCTTCACATCAGGTGACTGCCCAGGAGCTCATGGGAATTGTAGTTTCTCCACAGAGCCTCTCTGCCTAATCTGCACAGACACACAGCTCAGCTATTGCATCACACGGCCTGTCTCACTCTGCTAGGGCACACTGCAACACTGTTGCAACCACTCCACAAGCTTCTCACTGAACAGAGGCAGCACAACAACAGGACACACACTGAACACACACTGAACACACATATGAGGTTCCTACCACATCCTTACATTCTCCCCCTCGTAGAATCCAATGTCCTCGCTTGGCTACACCTACATAACTATACACAGAATGTTATATAATAAAAAATGCAGTTCAATTATATAACTTAGCACATTCGCATTGGCTTTATACGATATTGCACAATTCTGTGAGCATCACAATCCGAGACCACTGCTGAGCCTCATAATGGGGTGCCCCAAATTGATCATAAGCCATCCTCATTGGAGGTTGACTAGCTCTTTGGCTTCTGCGAATTTGCTCTTCAGCTACCTCCTCTGGAGAGTAGCAATTCCCATTTGGCAGTTCCAACACTGCTCTTGAGGGGCTTGATAAGTCTGTAAAGTCTCTTTGTGGCACAAAGCACGGGCTCTGCGGGTCTAGTGGCTGGCTCATGGGAGTCAGCGTATCTGTCGTTGGACCAAGGGGCTCTTTACCCGTAGCTCCTTCGGGAGATGCCCCCACGGCCGGAAGGCCCCTTTGAGAGGTTCCCTCCATAGGATTCTCAGAGGTGGCATTTATTACAGTCTCTAGGCCATCCTCTGTACTTTCAGTTTCTCCCTCAATTGAAACAGTGGGTACCTCCAATTCGTTGTCCCCTACTTGAGGTATGGGGAGTAGGTGATTCCTATGCCACACCTTTACCCGGCCTTCGGAGTCCTTGATGCGGTATACCGGGAGGCCAGGCATCTGTGATTCTACCTCATACACCCCATCTCTCCACCGATCAGCCAGTTTGTGCTTTCCGGGAATGCCTAAATTACGAAGGAGAACAGCATCCCCCGGGCGAATCTCCTTATGTCGCACCTTGTGGTCATAGCGCCTTTTGTTACCCGCATTCAATTGCGCCGCCTGTTCAGCCAATTTATAGGCCTGCTGCAGGCTGTCCTGTAACCTCTGTACATAATGGAAATGCGTTCTGTTGGATACCCCATCGGTAGATATCCGCAGTCGCACATCCACAGGTAGTCGGGCTTCTCTCCCAAACATTAAGAAGTACGGAGTATACCCTGTAGACTCGTGTCGAGTACAGTTATAGGCATGCACCAACGTCTCCACATGCTTGCTCCACTCCGTCTTCTGAGAGCCTTTTAATGTCCCCAGCATGTCCAGCAGTGTTCGGTTGAACCGTTCGGGCATAGCATCCCCTTCTGGGTGGTACGGGGTGGTCCGTGACTTAGCTATGTTTAACAACTTTAACAGTTCCCTAATGAGAGTACTCTCGAAATCCCTGCCTTGATCAGAGTGGAGTCGGTTCGGTGATCCATAATGAATGAAGTATTTCTCCCACAATACTCTAGCCACTGTTACCGCCCGTTGATCTTTGGTGGGGAACGCTTGGGCGTACCTTGTATAGTGGTCTGTAATCACTAGTACGTTAACGATGCCCCGGGTGTCTGGCTCGATACACAAGAAATCCATGCACACCAAATCCATAGGACCAGAGCTTTTCAGATGGGCCATGGGGGCCGCCCGTGTGGGGAGTGTTTTCCTCTGTATACAGCGGGTACACCTTCGGCAATGCATTTCCACTGATTCTCTCATTTTTGGCCAATAGAACCAGTCCCGAAGTAACCCGAATGTCTTGTCAACACCCAGATGGCCATGATCATCGTGAAGGGCCCGGAGGACCATATTTCTCAGACGTTCAGGCAAGAATAGTTGTCGCCGATCGGGATGATTGTGGTATGGAATAACCCGGTACAATAGGCAATTGTCCAGTGCGAACTTCCCGAACTCATTCAACAATAGCTTCACTAGCTCTCTGGGGGCTTGCTTAAGAATAGAGGGGTTCTCTTGCTGCAGAGCTTGGCGAGCTAGTTCCACCACTGGATCTTGGATCTGGTGTTGCACCAATTCTTTCCAGGAAATGATTTTATCTTCGGTAATGTTCATTCCTTCCCGACCTCGGTAGGCCCGGGGAATGGCTCGGGATTGACACCCTAATGAATCAGCTACTCTTAGCTCTGAGAACGCCACCTGATCATTGACCACTGCTGCTAGCGAATATAGAGCACGTATGCCAGGCCCCGGAATTTCCTCCCATACTTCGTCATCCATGGTGGGTTGAAGCCCCGGCATCCGTGACAGAGCATCGGCCCCTATGTTAGTGGGCCCTGGTTTATACTTAAGGTTGAACCGATAGTTGGCCAGTGCCGCCAACCACCGGTGACCTGTCGCATCTAATTTGGCGGTCGTGTTGATGTAAGTCATTGGGTTATTATCTGTCCTGACTTCAAACTGTACCCCATACAAGTAATCATGTAGCTTATCCACTACAGCCCATTTGAGGGCTAGAAACTCCAGCTTGTGGACAGGATAGTTCTGTTCGCTTGGAGTTAAGCTTCGACTCGCATACGCCACTGGGCGGAGCCCTGTGTCATGTTTCTGGTGCAACACTGCTCCCAGGCCACTGAAGCTGGCATCCACGTGTAGAACGTATTCTCGGTCGGGGTCGGCATAGGCCAGCACTGGGGCTTGCGTTAGGCTGGCTTTCAATTTCAAGAACGCTTGCTCACAAGCAGAGGTCCATTTCTCTCCAAATGGCGTTTGTGCTGTGGTGGTTTTCCTGCCGGTGTCCTCAGGACAGATTTTTAAGAGATTATTCAGGAGTTTAGCTTTGCTGGAGTAGCCCTCCACGAATCGCCGGTAGTAGCCGCAGAACCCCAGGAAGGATCGAAGTTCTTGAACGTTGTTAGGCCGAGGCCAATTCACCACTGCCTCTATCTTCCCTGGGTCGGTGGATATCCCTTCAGCTGATACAATGTGGCCCACGTACACTGGCGACACACTTTATTCGAGCTCGGCTAGTCCCACGAATTCGGGTATACCCGGGTGTATTGAGGTTTGTGACTGTTTTCTGCCCGAGTGCATTGAGGTATTTTCCAGGCAGGGATTGAAGCATTTTATTCCCACTGGCTGCAATACTGCACAGTATATATATATACTGCATTACAATTCATGAATTTATGCCATCTGGTAGACACGCGAAGCATTGCAGCCTATTAAATCCTAATCATTATCATTTAACAGATCAGCCGCCCGTCAGCCAGGCATGAACCCATGCTGGGAAGGCAAACGCAACGGGGCTTGTCAGAGGTGAGGAGCGGCGCATTCCAGGTATCTGCCAGGTACATACTGGGTATTTGCTCGAATAAAGTGTGTCGGTGCAGTATGTCTCGGACGTGCGGCAGAATTTGCACTTATCAAGGGACAGTTTCAACCCCTCCTTTTGAAGTCGATCCAACACCTTCATCAGCCGCTCCTCATGCTCCTCTAGCATCTTTCCGAACACTATAATGTCGTCCAGGTACACCAAGCATTCTTGCGGGTTCAGGTCCCCCAGGGTCTTTTCCATTAGCCTCTGAAAGGTGTCAGGAGCCCCGCATATCCCTTGCGGCATGCGGGTGAACTGGTAGAACCCTAGCGGGCAGATGAAGGCCGTTCTCTCCTGATGTTCCATATCCATGGGTACTTGATAATACCCCAACCTCAAATCTAGTACACTGAACCATTTACTTCCCGTCAGGGCATTCAAGAGGTCCTCGATGCGTGGGAGGGTATACTGATCAGGCACCGTACGGCTGTTCATGGTCCTATAGTCCACGCAGAGGCGTATGGTCCCATTCTTTTTGCGAACCACTACGATGGGTGAAGCATAGGGACTGTGTGATCCTTGAACGATACCAGCTTCCTCCATTTCGACTAGCAATCTCCTCACCTCTTCCACGTCTCGGTGTGCTATGCGGCGAGAACGTTCCCGGAATGGGGCATGGTCGCTCAGTCGAATGGTATGGCGTGCACTGCGACTGCACCCCACATCCATATCACTTATGGAGAATACCCCCCGTCGTTCTTCCAGTTTGGTCTGCAGTCTTCCTTTCCAGCCCTCCATCAAGGGTGAATCTCCGAAGTCGAATGCCAACCTTGGGGTCACGGCATGAGTAGTGACCAGCGGGCGCTCAGCTACACTGTTCTCCACCGGGGTTACTGGATAGATTCGACCCAATGGTTGCCGGCGATCAATGCACATGGTGTAGGGAGAAAGGTTCTGTACGTACACCTGGGTTCGAGCCGGAATTTTCCCCGACCACTTCTTTATCGAGGCCAACACTTCGTAACCGAGTCGCTGGTCATCGCGGATCGAGCTTTCCAGGGAGAACAGTTGATCCTCCGGACGTCTGGCCGGATAACGACAGGCGGCGATCATCATTCTTCCTTCCCCGGGCAGGATCTCGGTTAGCCCCCGCTCTTGACTATACAGCATCCCATGTTCCTCTTCGGTCGCAATCTTACCGCAAACCTCTTGCAACCCCGGGCAAGCAGCTAGAGCCAGCAACGGTGATTCACCCGTTTCCTGTAGATACTTGCGGAGCACATCCTGTACGATGTCTGTGTTGGTCCCCATGATTATCGGGGCGCTGGGATGATCCTGGGGTTCTGGACATACTAAGGCCTCCACCTCCATGGGGTGATGCTTGCCTGTGTTCAACTGGGGAATGTCTCGGAAGGTCGGCGATGCTCGCCCCGACACGGGGCGCTCCCTGGCGGCTGCAGGCGCTTCAAGGTCCTCCTTCTTTGGGTTCGCATCCCCGGGCGCCTCAGTATTAGCATCCGACTTCTTGGAGTCTTTAGCCGCAACTACCGCCTTCTTTCCCGGGGTCAGCTCACGCCCCAGTAGCACAGTCTCATGGGCCTTAACCCGATCCATCAAGTCTTCGAACGCCAGTGCTTGTCCCGGCGTGAGACAGCCGCTGACACGTACAGACACCGGGTGCAAGGGAAGGAGTCCCCTCAGTAGCTGGGAGGTGCGTAGTCCGTCGGCATCCGTCTTCTGCACCACCCCCTTCCTCACCAGGGTCCACAGGTCCAGATGCAACCGTCGAAGGAAGTCAGACACCATCTCTCCTTCTTTCTGGGCCAGAGCATGGAACCTGGCCATGAGCGCAAAGGCATCCACAGGAACCCCATACACTTTGGTCAGGCAGTGGATGATGCCAGCCGCGTCAACATCCGGGAGGTCGTCCCGATAGCAGTGCACCATGTGGGATGCTGGGGCCCTCAGGCATTCAATTATGCGCTGCCTCCGGACGGCATCTGTGCATGACCATTCGGGTAGTACCTGTTCCGTGTGGTCCAGCCATTCCTCGAACCCGACTTCTCCCAGGGGAATGGGTTTGTCCCCAGAAAACGCCTTCAGTTTTCAGTATTGGAGGGACTGTGTAGTGTGGTGAATGGCTTCTGCTAGCGCAGGGATGGAGGCATTTTCCGGCAGGCTACTCCCAGCATGTGAATAGGCGTGAATAGGCGTCTTGCCTTGACAGGCTGGTTCTGCTCAGCGCGGGTCTAAAGGCCGAGGGAGTGAACGAAGTGCCTAGGCCCATTGCGGCGGGCCACCGGGGGTTCAAACTGTTCTCAGGGGTGCGATCAGAACTGGTTGTGACGGTACCTAACGAGCCGGGGTATCCCCTCTGGGGTGTGGACTCAGCCAGTTGTTCGGTGGAATCCACTTGTACTATCGGGCAGTGGATGCCGGGAGCCTCGGGCAGGAGTAATACTAAGGGCAGGGCTTTGGGGCATATGTCCTGGTCAGTGACAAATAGTATTTTGCGCCAGTCCTGTTCCCGGTCGTAATAGTGATCTTGCACACAGACAGTGTCCAGGAGCGGGCGTTTCCTGACAAGATCAGTCACAGTACCCAGGGAGAGGGTAGTGGGAACGTGTCCCAGGCCGAAGGCACGTGTCAGGGGAATTTCATGTCGTTGGGCCCACTTGCGCACCTCAGGCTGCGAGGGCACAAACATGGTGAGAGAAAAAAATGGTTGCACAGTAAAAAATATAGGGCACCCCAGGTCTGATATCTCAGCAGCGCCTCCAAATGTAGCCCTTTTTCTGACACGCTAAAGCGACTACGGGTAACTGCACGCACCTGCGGCTCCAGGAGATATGAGCCTCCACCAGCTGGGAGCTGGGGTAACACTTATAGCGCAGCGCCTCCACTTACCCAGGATCCCCGTGATGTGAAATTCCCCTGGGCAAGAAACACATACACACACATGTATGATGCAACCAACTTTACTATATGCACAATAACCTTAGCACTCTATCATGTAAATACACACGCACCATATAACCCAACACTTATCGTAAAATGCAATATAACTTTAACGCAGCTAAATGCTAATGTCCTTATACCTTGAGTGGCTCGGCCATGCTCTTAATGAGTATTGTCCTGTACAGTAGTGGCTCAGCCTCGCTCTTAATGAGTATGTCCGGGTCCCATCACCGCGTGCCCCACACACCGTGTCCTTGCGCTAGTAGTTAGAATAACTCAGTGTATTAGGCCTTTGGTCACTCACTAGTGTCCTCAAAGAGTTACGCCTAAGGCGGGATCAGCGCCCTTTGACCGGTGTTGGTGCACTTTACGTAAATACCTTCCGGTCACGGCGGTGACCGGTAATGCTTCGAAAAGGAACAGCCGAATCCTTGCTTGTCTTTGATGTCTGCAGTGCAGCTGTCTGGTCCCAAGCAGCTCACCAGCAAACCTGCTCCGCACGCTTGTCCCTAACTGTCTACACAGTAAGGTGACTGATTGCTACCACTATGGGCGTCCCTGCAGCACAGCAACCTACTGTGACTCAGGGGTTTCTCCTAAGGGCCTGCGGGGTAAAGCTAGCCTATGCAGGCGCGTCCCAGACCCCCTGCACCCATATACGCTCCTCCTTTACCTTCCAGAACCCCTCTCTCTAGCGTGACCTCTCCCCCACGCTTCCCTTTCCTGTCCCTGTCATCCTAACCTTCTGATTGGTTCTTCACATCAGGTGACTGCCCAGGAGCTCATGGGAATTGTAGTTTCTCCACAGAGCCTCTCTGCCTAATCTGCACAGACACACAGCTCAGCTATTGCATCACACGGCCTGTCTCACTCTGCTAGGGCACACTGCATCACTGTTGCAACCACTCCACAAGCTTCTCACTGAACAGAGGCAGCACAACAACAGAACACACACTGAACACACATATGAGGTTCCTACCAAATCCTTACATTAGCATACCCCAAAGGGTGCTACATTAGGTTGGAATAGTAACCTCTTCAAACCCAGTGAACCTTGCCGTGCAGCTATTTTCCATGCTTCCATAGCTAAGAACAGGTGAATAAGTAATAATTATTGAAATCTCTAATAATTTCAGGTCTGCTGGATTAAAACAAAATAAAAAAACAGTAACGATTCTACATTTTAGTGGTATCCCAGGAAAGTGCATACAGGTTTTCAGAAGGAAAGAAATCAAAAGGGTCTTGATTTACCCAGTAGAATACTAGTTGGATGAAATACAATAAATAAAGTTGGGCAGCGGGATGATAAAAGTAGCATTGTTTGATTAACTGCCAATAAATTATGTTTAATGATACATCGCCATTTGTCTCATTATGTAGTGAAAAAGCACTATGCAGGATTACTGTAGTTTGTGATCTGCAGACATACACTATTTAAAATACTTTTTATACTGTTTATTTCTCTTTTGTCAAAGCGAACACTGAATTCAACTATAGCAGCAAATCCCCAACATAAAAATAAAGCATTAGTAACTAAAGATTGCACTGTAGGGTGCTTTGTTACATAATATAATATATTATTAAGGATGAACAAATTTGTAAACATTTTGTAGTTCTTTTGGATGTTTGAGTTGATCTTCAGAAGAATTTTCTAATCTGAGAAATTTTTGAACAGAAACAAGTAAAGGCTAATCCTCATTTATAATTTTTTTTTTGATGGGTTGTTTGGTTTTAATAAACTAGGAGCAGCAAATCAAAATACCACGTGTGGGTACATTTGCATGTCTCCGACAGGTCTGCAACCCTGTCTTTCCCAATAATCATGGCTTAGCAAACAGTGATAATAAACTAAGCAAACGTTTGAGTTTTGGAAAATTAATCTGTGAATTTTTGCAAGAAAAAGTTTGAGATTTTGCCCTCCCCCTCCACCAATATATATATTTTTAAAGATTCCAAACATAAACCAATCAAGTTCCAGTAAAACCAAAACCTCAGCTAAAGTGCCCACGGTAGCAGGATGATCAGTGAAAAAACAGACACAGGGGTAGATCCTCAGAAGTCTGTTACATTTTTATCATTACGTTATCGCCTTTTACGTATTGCTATCCATAATTCGTATTCCCAAAGGGATTTACGTTAAGATGCTTTCGCGTTAACGCCAATAAATATTGCATTGATTAATTGTAATTGCTGTCTGGCTTACTCATATGCAAATCATATGTCAATGAGCAGTTGACCTAACAATAGAGATATTCAGTCCTCCGTTTATGTTAGCACATGGAAATAACACTAAAATATTTAAAACCTTCTAAAAGCTTACTCACATCCAAAGCATTATTTCATGAAATAACGTACATAGTTACATAGTAATGAGGTTGAAAAAAACACGTGTTCATCAAGTTAAACCGAAGCTAAATTTAGACAACAGATACTTTATCCTATATCTATACTTCCTTATTGATCCAGAGGAAGGCAAACAGAAAATCCCAGTGTCATATCATCCAATGATATCTTATAAGGGGAAAAATAAATTCCTTCCTTACCCAATGAATGAGCAATCGGATAACTCCCTGGATCAACATCCTTCCCATGTTTACTTATTTGGTATATCCCTGTATACCTTGCCTTTCTAAAAAGATGTCAAACCTTTTTGTGAACAAATCTATTGTATCTGCCATCACCGTCTCCATAGGTAATGAATTCCACATTTTAACTGCCCTTACTGTAAAGAACCCTTTGTTGCTGGTGAAATCTCCTTTCCTCCAACCTTAAGGCATGACCCCAAGTCCTTTGTACTGTCCTTGGGATTAATAGTTATTTTGAAAGCTCCCTGTACTGTCCCCGAAAATCTTTGTATATAGTTATCATATCCCCTCTTAGACGCCTCTTTTCTGTATTATTTAATGTAAATAAATCTAATTTAGCTAGCCTCTCCTCCTAAGTTAGATTGTCGATCCCCTTTATTAATTTGGTGGCTCTTCTCTGCACTCTCTCTAGTTCCATAATGTCTTTTCTAAGGAGAGGTGCCCAAAATTGTCCTCCATATTCAAGGTGTGGTCTTACTAATGCTTTATAAAGGGGTATCATTATGTTTACTTCCCTTCCATCCAATGCAAGATAAGATCTTGTTTGTCTTTGCAACTACTGCATGACTTTGGGCACTATTGCTAAGCCTGCTGTCTACAAGCTCACCCAAATTCTTCTCCATCAAGGATTCCCCCAATATATCCCCTTTTAATTTGAAGTTACCTTTTTATTCTTGCTTCCCAAATTCATAACCTTACATTTATCTCTATTAAATCTCATCTGCCATGTACCTGCCCAAGTTTCCAGTCTCTCTAAGTCCTTCTAGAAAGAAAAGACATCCTGCTCTGATTCTATTACCTTACACAATTTATTATCATCAGCAAATATGGAGACTTTGCTCTCGATGCTAAGCTCAAGGTCGTTGATAAACAAATTAAAAAGCAGGGTTCCCAGTACCGATTCCTGAGGTACTCCACTAACGACCTTAGTCCAACCTGAAAAAGTTCCATTTATGACAACTCTCTGTTGTCTATCTTTCAACCAGTTTTCAATTCAGGTGCATATATTTTTACTGAGTCTAATTTGCTTTATTCTGCACACCAACCTCTTGTGTGGAACCGTATCAAAAGCCTTTGCAAAATCTAAGTAGATATCAACTGCATTACCCTGGTCTAACTTCCTACTTACATCCTCAAAGAAACAAATAAGGTTCGTTTGGCACGATCTATCCTTCATAAATCAATGCTGACTATTATTAACAATTTTGTTTTCCATTAGGTATTTCTGAATATTATCCCATATTAAACCTTCAAGTAGTTTCCCCACTATTGAAATCAGGCTTACAGGTCTGTAATTCCCTGGTTGTGATCTAGCTCCCTTTTTAAATATAGGCACCACATCTGCTTTACACCGATCTTGTGGTACTGAGCCTGTGGAAATGGAGTACTTGAATATTAAATGTAATGGTTTGGTTAGCTATTACTGAACTTAACTCCCTGAGAGCTCTTGGATTTTTTTACAAATGTAATGGTGTTTCCCCCACCTGGTTGGAGATTTGGCCATTTCTACATATGTGGTGCATGATTCCTGCTGGTAAACAGGAGGGCTGAGTCATCCGCCTATGATAGTGGGGACACAGGATCAGGTTTCTGGGGTACATTACCCACATATCTTTAACAGTGCAGCGCCTCCATCTGCCGTAGGCTCCAGGGAACTGAAGATGATCTCCCACGGTAGAACCGATTACCTCTCCCTCCAGTAAGATCACACACCAGGCCGAAGGTATAATAAAAGGAACGGTTTATTGTCTCTCTATGTGCCGCACAGTCCACGGCAGGGTTCTGCCCAACACAGCAACTGTCAGCTACTCACTGAAGGATGGTCCCTGGACCTTCACTATAGGCCAAGGGCACCGCAACAGTCCCAGCTCTTCCCTGCCCCTCTATCTGGGCAGAGGTATGTTACACACTCACTCTCACCCGGAGGTAAGAGGACCATAGTAGGCCCACTAATCAGGCTCTTGGCTGTGTGACCTGCCCCTCTCAAGTTGGTAGAGGCACTCCCGAATTTGGGGGCGACACTGCCCTTAAGTACAGCCAGGAGGATTTTGGCCTGCTAGAGAGGTACTAAGGTTTGGTTCATGATGGGTTTCCTAAATGATCCCTCTCCTGAATAGCTTCTGTAGAGCGCCATCTCCTGTGGGCCTCTGATGGGCCATATACTAGACCCTTTCGGCTGTCATCAGTATCCCCATCTTGGGTACTGAATGCCACCTTGTGGCCTTCTGGGCTTGAGTTAGCTAAGGACCCTGACAGTTGGGCTGACACTGCTCTACCTCAAAGTCTCAGCTTGGGGACCTCGTCTAAGCATACTGTAGGCTTCCTCCAAGTGAAACATGAGAGAAGCGAGAAGCCATTCCTACGGACACTATCTAGGTCAGACAATTTCCCAAAATACAAAACAAGAAATCAGCAATCACTACTCTTTTATAGAAGATATATATACCAAACATATTTACACTATCCACAGGGAGGCTCCTCCACTGTTACTCCCCCAGAAACCTGAGTTCCAGCACCTTCCCATCACACACACATACATATATACATATATGTAGCCATGCCTGGTTTTGGCTACCAGTCTGCCCTCTCTGACATGCAAGCCTTGGTAACAGTGCAGGCAGTGTCAGGACAAATGATCATGGGTTTTCCCCACAGTAAGCAGCTCTCTTGAGTGGCAGGGGAGGAGGTGGGACAATGCCTGTGTTCTGTCCAATCCTGGGCTCAGACCTTGTACCTTCCCCCTCTGTACTTAAGAGGCTTCACACCTAAATGTAATCAGTGTCTCTTCCCTTGAAAGAGACAGGTACTCACACAGGGGGGTATCCAGCTTTGGCACCCACTGTCCACTCCCCTTGGGGAGTGGGTGATATCTTTCCCTTGGCTCTATTAGGGAGTCAGGGAAGAGTAAGGACTGCCTTACTGCCAGGCTTGGCTGGGAGTGGATGTTCAGGGACCATCCAGAGGTTTGAGACCTGTGTGAACTGTACTGAGCAGATGCAGTTGTGTTATACTGTACGGAACTGTCATTTTGAAAGGATCATCTAATTGAATATAGGGGGAAATATTTTTACGCTTAAATATTTTAAGTCCAGCAAGAGGTCTCTCATATACTTTTCAGTAGAAGACTTACACTCCTCATCATGTAGTTCAGCTTCGATTCAAAAGAATTGTGTGTCAGATCTCTCATGAACGGCACAGAAGGCCCTTTTTACCTTCTGTAACCCATGTTCCCCCCCCCCCCCCGGACGCAGATTGGACCTCTAGGGTGTAGTGAGGGCTGGTTACGTGTATATGGGTGGTGCGTACCTGTGAGGAACAGGAGGGCCTGAGTCTCCCGCGGTGGTATAGGGGATAACAGGAACAGGCTTCTGGGATATATGTCTCCATCTTCTTATCAGTCTTGGTGCAATGCCTCCATCTCTGGCGAGCCTTAATGAATAAGGTAGAACCCTCCCAGAGAAGCCCTGGTCCCAGGACGAGAGATTCCAATCTCACACAGTCTTTATATAAAAGCAGCAATGTCTTTGTTGTCACCCAGCAGATCAGCAGCACACAGAGTACAGGTCTTTTCCTCCTTCTCCTTCCCTCCAGAAGCACACACTGAGGATGGTCTGTGGGGTCTTTGCTCCCTGCCTCCACCCCAAACCTAGGGTGCTCAGCATGGGGCTAACTCTTCCCTCACCCCCTAGGCAGGGTGAGGGGAATTGGTCCACCTCCAGCTAACTAGGCCCTGCTCCTCTGGAACCTAGCTAGCTCACACTGTCTGACTGTCCAGTCAGACACTACAACACTAACTCCTACAGAACACACAGGAACAGCCACTAAATTGAGACAGCCCTGCCCATCATGATGTCAGCAGGCCCCTCCCCTGTGTCTCCACCTTTCCACACAGAGTCAGGGGGCCTACCTCCACCAATCACGGCAGGGCTTGAAGCAGGGGAAATCCATGATAACTACTGGCGGCCTGCCCTTAGCAGGACTTACACCAGTAGGAGAGAGATATATAGCCCAAAATTTTACCAGGGCTACACTTCTAAAAAAGTTTTTTTTTCATTTCCCACATATATATATTTTTCTGCCAAATGAATGGTTCAAATAACCCGCAGAGAGAAATTGAAGTTGTTAGAAGGTGCAATCCCACAGTCGGACAGTTCAATTTATCAGGGACCACTGAAGAGAGAAGTATTTGCTAATGAAGGTTTTTGTTAACCCTTTTCCCACCCTGTCATTATCAGATAACTTATAAAGTTGAAGGGAAGTAGGGACCACTTGTTGAACACATAGTGATATCACTTAAACATGTTGTGTCTCAAAACTATTTTACTATGCTGTAGAATATGTTGTTACTAGATCTATCAATGATGATAATAATAGTAATAACTTATGTGTTTATAAATTGGCAAGGACATATTTTCCTTTTGCATGTTGAAATCACATGTGGATCACATATAGCCTACAAAAAAATAAGACCCTAGTGGTACTGTAGCAGATACTGTATATAAAGAAAAGGACAAAGATTGAGAGACTTGACTAAGGAGCGTATAGATATTAATGGGGTTAATAAATCAAATGAAAATATTCTTTAAAACAGCAGTATCTTAGCAACACAAAACTGATAAATTCCCTGGTAGACATAATTTTACATCTGTCTAGAAAAGATTTATAGTCCCTCTCTTATTATAAAAATAGGTAAACCATCAATTACGCTATTCAATAAACACCACATTGAATGATCACTTGGCAAACGAGCAAGTAAGACCTTCTTGGTACTGTGTTTCAGAAACGTTTCCCTGAAAATCTATCAAGGATGAGTTTGGAAAATGTTGTCTGTTTCATTATAACAATTAAAAACACGGTTAATACTCGACAGCATCATTAAACCATTTAAACATAAGCCCAGGTGTTTCTTGGCTCCTATATGTGTCGTTTGAAATGGCGCCAATTAGTAAATATAGGCCACTATGCTCATGCATATGCATGTTTCATTAACCTATAGTGCCACATTGCAGACGTGCCAATTTACATCGTCCCCACGTGTGACGCAAAGTTTGGACCCCCTTCTTATGGGCTCTTAGCGGAGTGTTGGGATCACAGAGCTAGCCACAGGAGTAGAAGTGTGTTGATGAGTGTCGTGTCATAACGTTAGGGCAGAGCTTGTGATGAAGCATTTCCTCACAAGCTACACTCTCCCAGCGTGATAATGCAAAACACATCATCATGTCCTGTGGGTGGAGCCTCCTCTGTTCCAAATATTTGGCAGGTTGACAGGTATGTCCCTATTATGTTTTCGGATGTACAGTACGTTACTGTTAATAATCTATTTTTGAGTTGAAATGCCTGCTTACAGCTCATTCCCTGAATCTAATGCAAACATTCTAGGATTCATGGTAATACCTGAATGGCTAACATTAATTAATGCATTGTATTTTTTGCACAGGTAAAATGTTGCATCCATGCAATCGTTATAAGAGATGTTACTGTAGAGTAGAGGTTGGTTTGCAATTTTACTATAACTTTTTTTAAAGTTTGAAAATGTGTAAAAAAAAAAAAATAAGCCTAAAAGTTCCTGAAATTTGGGGGACATTTCAGCTGAACGTGGTGGTTTAAGACTATTTTCAAAAATCTACTCTTATGCAGAGAATAAAATATGACTTTTGGAAAAGAGAGAACAAGAGATAATTATATTTTTCTAAAGCTATATTTCTGGATGGGAGTAAATCTAATTCATTAATTTGGTAAGTGTTCATCAAGTTAGGGAATTCAGATTAACATTTCTGCTGTAGAGAGTTTTATGTTCATGGTAGCAGATAGGGAATGTGTTGGTTGTTGGTTTCAATTCGCATGTTGTTGTATCTTGTAAAATACAATGAAAAACGCAAACAAACCTCTTGCCTAAAGGAAAGGTGCAAAAAACAGTGAATAATTATAGGAAAGCACAAAAGAAATTATTTTTCATTGGTAGCGCTCAATCAAGTACAAACAATTGGTGCATGATTGGTATCACTAACCAAAAGTGATCAAGTGAGATGTAAGTCAAAGAATAACCCAAAAAGAGACAATATTGACTGTAAACATATATATATATTGACCCCTATAAATACAAGGTTTATTGAAATTAAAAATACATTTATTTCAAAAGATAATTAAAATAAGATATGGGTACTGAAATGTATAAAATATTTTGTAAAAAGCTGATGATATTTTTGACTAGGGATTTGAGGATTACAGATGGGTGAAATGTTTTTATGGATTTGGATCCGACATAGATTGGCCGGTTCCTTTGACTCGTGGATCAGCCTTAAAAATGCTAAAAGTTAAAGGCCTTAAAAGGCTAACACGATCCGCTTACAAAGGGTAACAGCCTTAGTCTGTTACCTGGTACAGGTTGACTAAGTATCAGCTAAACCACTCCTCCTGTAGGCATGATAACATGTGATGTTACTAGTCGGTATATATGTTAAGAGTAGAACGTTCTAGATCCAGGTCTCAGAAGGACACATATGGTGGACCTCACTGTATATAGTGTGTCATGTTTGTGGAGAGCTATGTTTTTAAGGCTGTCTGGTCATTGTTATTATTTTATAGTTAGTTACCGTTGTCATGGGAGACCAAGCAGATTACACCTTTTTACCAGGATAATTCATTGAGCAAAACAAGATAATGAAATAAATTGTAATTTATTCGCAGAAATAGGCATACACGCAGTGAAACACAAAATACAGATGAAAAGCACACTTACTGGGGGTCAAAAACTAGACTGTTCTAGGTGCAGGGAACTCTAAATAAGAGTTTTACCCGGACCGGGACTTAGCCCGAAGTCCTCTGGTTCCCAAAAGGACGTGAAGTTCCACACGACTCGCTCCCTTCTCTTCTCAAACTCCTGGAACTAAAATAGGCTTGCAATTCCAGACGCAACCGCTATGTTCGATTATTAGAACTTGGGCGCTAAAAAACGGGACTTAGAATCTGGCGGCAAACTTTCCTGGCTTGAAATCGAAGCTGGTTGCTCTGCTATTCGCGCAAGAGCAACTTTGGAAAGCCTGCCCGCACTTCTGGCGCTAGAAATCTGAAACCTGATTGGCTCAGATGTTTCTTATAGTATTTGGAGTTTAATTCACAAAATACTACAGCCAATCAGCGGGTGGGATCTTTCTCAGTAGCCAATCAGAGCCAAGCCAGTACAGAAAGCCAGGTCAGCAGGAAATCTGAAATTGCCAAGGGACATGCACAAGTTTGCCACCTCCGTCCCTGGCTATCTCATGCCACCCACTGGGCCAGGCTCCTCCAGGTCTGGCAGAGCAAATGGCAGCACGGACGACTTCCATTGTTCCCAGGATGTGGGTACTTGAGCCCTTCCCTGCCACCCAAATGGCTTTCACACCTCTGGCATCCTCTGGATACTTTGAACTCCTATGTTCACCAGACATACACTACCGACACACTTTATCACTCTGCGGCCAGATCCGCAAGCCGGGAGATTTCCCGGCTTGCTAGTGGCCGCCCCTCGGCGTGCCGCGCGTCACCGACGCGCGGTCACGCGTCATTGGGAGCCTGCGCCCCCTGCACGCGCGTCCAGGGCTCCCCGAGGGAGCCCTGGTGTCCCGCGATCGCGGGACGGTGGCAGGGGGTTCCGGGGGACCCGGCGGACCTGACAGCGGTAGGGAGAGCGCCCCGATCGGAGGGCGCTCTTCCACTGCTTCGGCGCGCGCCCGTCACCCTCCGGCGCGCGCCAGGATACTGCTGCGGCCAGGAACGGGCAAATGCTCGAATAAACTTGGCCGCAGCAGTACTGGCACCAACTTGGTAGCCCTGACAGTCTGTATGGGCTTAGGTTCCGAAAGTCCCAGCTCATTTACAGTGCACAACAGTATATTACAGCACTATTACAGTATTAATAAAAATATACTTAATACCTTCCTAAGTCTCTGGGTATGGAGAATAGAATAGAAAGAGACACTTTTATGTCTATCATCCCTTATTCCCCACACACTACCTACTCTGAGAGTCCCCTCACAACCTCATATATGGTCTTGCATGTCTTTAGGTGGCAGTCCATGTACTATCCAGGCAATGATAGTTTAGCCGGATGAGATCCAGAGAAAATGTCTATTCAGTCAGCTGTATGTTTAGTAACTACAGTAGTAGATAGTAGGGTGAGGTTAGACCCACCACCCAGACTGAATATAGCACTTGTGACTAGTTTAAATGAGACTACAGCAACTGTCAGTGTTTGCAGGAGCTTTGCACATACTACTAAGCACAAATTGCTATTATTAATAAACACTAGGTTTGTGGTCGATAATTACTTTCAGAAAAATAGCAAAAACAATTAATATCAATAACAATGTATTCAGTTACGGCTATTGTAAAGCATAGCAGTTGTATGCCTCAAGGAAGAAGTGAGGCTGTGTTAACCCAGGCAGTATCAAATCAGCCAGATCTAATCAGAAAAGGCTATCTATTCAGTTAGTGATGATTTAAAAACCTCCATGGTGTAAATGTATGGTAGTGGCCAGTCAAATTCACCCCAAAATTGCCTTATGGTATATAGCAGTGGTATATAGAAGAGTATATATAGCTAGATGTTTTGAAGAGAGGAGTAATTGGCCTTGGGAGTAGAACTGCTCTGCTACTTGCTAACTGAATATCCTGCTTTCCAAGCCCTGCAGCTATATGAAAATGGCTGTCAAACTGCCCTCCTGCAGACCAATGTCGGTGTCTGCTGACTAATACTAATGTGCCCGAGGCACATATCCCTTCAGCTATGGAGCTTTGTCAGGCATAATTTGCTTATGTGGTTCTATGGAGTTTAATAAAGGGTCTTGTTCCCACATTAAGCACAGAATCAATTGTTGCACAGGCACTGTTACTGTTACTATATCTCGAATATTGCGCTATAACTCGGACAATATGAATATTGCAAATTGTGGGGGTCATAACGTTATTACAAATGAATGAATGCTATATATAAGAACATTTATATAGCAAGATCTGTACGAATCTCACTTATTAGTCACACCATGTTGAATACATGAAGGCAGATGGTAGTAAATTTGAATAATTATGGAATGTTTTACCAGAGAAAGTTATATTTTTTATTATCTTATTATATTTTATCTATTAATATTTATTTATTTATAAAATGTTTTACCAGGAAGTAATACATTGAGAGTTACCTCTCTTTTTCAAGTATGTCCTGGGCATAGAGTTATGATGACAATAATACATGGTTACAAATACATAGTTACAATACACAGGTTATACATTATATACCAGATATTTCATGCACAGTTAAAGATATTATATATTATAGATATATGTAACAGTTACAGACCAGATTAAAATGTGAGACAGCTCTAGTTTTGAAACAACTTAGACTGGTGGCAGCTGTGAGAGCCTCCAGGAGATTGTTACAGTTTTGGGGACCATGGTAAGAGAAAGAAGAGCAGCTGGATACTGTGTTGAATCTTGGGACCATGTACAGTCTTTTGGAGTCAGATCTCAGTTGATAAGGAGTGAGGAGCTTATTCAGATAGCTGGGTAGCCATATACTTGTCCCCATAGTCTATAATTGGCATTAACATCTGCTGTGCGATCCACTTTCTGACCAGCAGACTTAGCGCTCTATGCAGTAAGCGCCGAAAAAGTGCAATCGCCAAGGGTTGCCGATAGGCCTTATTTTGGCGATTTGCCCTCGCAGTATTCAGTAAGGGCCGAATCCATGCCGATCCCTGCCGAATCACTGAGAAAGCAAAACTGCCGATGAGCCTGTGCTGAAACAGCCTGGCTCCCGATAACCTGCCAATAGGCCTTTTCTGCCGATAGGTGTTTGCAGCAGAGAGAGACCAGCCGCTCTCTCAGCGCAAACATCGGCAAAATATAAATAATTTTAAACTACTTTTATTCATAGTGTACATGTGCAGAGGGTCTCCGGAGCTGAACCGCATTGGTTTCAGGTCCGGGGAACCGCTGCTTCCCGAGATACAGGCCCCTTTATGAGGTGCCGGTATCCCTCTGCATTTTAAGGTCCCGATCACGTGACCGCGGAATGTAAACAAAGCAGAGGGATACCGGCACCCCCTAAAGGGGCCTGTATATCGGGAAGCAGGGGATCCCTGGACCTAAAACCAAAGCGGTTCAGCTCCGGAGACCCTCTCCACATCTACACTATGAATTAAACACATATATAATTAAACACTCATTCCTTACCTTTGCGGCTATGTGCTACGTTAACGAAGCAGCATTAATGTATTTTTAATAAAAGTGTACTGTGAGCAGGGTGTCCCCTGAGCTGAACCGCATTGCTTTGTGGACCAGGGACCCTGCTTCCCGAGTAACAGGCCCCGGTATGTGTCATCGGGTGGCAGTGTCGCCGCCATCTTTATAGCGTCCCATTCGCGCCGTGTCCGCTATAAATATGGCGGCGACACTGTAACCGATGCCCCAAACCGGGGCCTGTAACTCGGGAAGCAGGGGGTCTCTGAGCCACAAATCAATGCGGTTCAGCTCAGGGGACCCCCTGCTTCCGCACAATATTCTTAAAATACATAAATGCTGCTTCATTACCATAGCGTATAGCCGCTAAGGCAATGAAGGGGTTAAGGCAGAATAGCATGTTTATTGGGGACATTTTCCTCCAATAAACATTGCAATAAACAACATACACCCCCTGTGTATTGAAAATACATAAACAACAATAAATACATTAAATACATATAGCACTCACCCATTTCTGGCTGCCACGATGAAGGCCATCCTCATCTTCATCCTGCCCATGCCCCCTCCGCTGCTGCAAAACAGACACAAGAATGAAAACATCCAATGTAATGTCCCCTAACCCCTTAATCACCATAGCGGTTATTAACCGCTACAGTCATTAAGGGGTTAACCCACCCTCACCCACCACTCGGGATACCTACATACCCTCCCACACTAACCCTCCACCCTGTGATGCCTAACCACCCTCACCCACTGCCCACAAGGGAGGCCTACCCACATACCGTTGGGGTCAATACACCCCCCCCACCCCCAGTACCCACAATAAAAACAATACACTGCACCACAATAAGCATCATTCTATTTATTAAATACATTACCCACCCCCTGTGCCCCCCCATAAATACATGATTTATCCTTTTACATACAGGGTTCATACCCCAGCCCCACACGAGTCCCCGGCGGGCTGGCGGGGCACTTGACAGATCTACAGGGTACCAGCAGCTTGTTTCAAACAGGTTCTGGAGGCCTGTTGGTGGGTCCCGCCAAGCGCCATGGCCCCCAGGTGGTTTCCTTGGGTCACCGTGGGCCACAATTGGGTCCCCACGGTAGGCCCACGGATGTCTGGGAGCCCCGGGTCAGACCCACAGGTGTCTGCGGGGCCTCGTGTGGTTCCCACGGGGGTCTGGGTAACTCACGAGTGCTCACTATGGGTCCGCGGTGCCCCCACGGATGTGGGACCACCGCTTCATCCCCGCAGATGTCACCCGTGGAACCACCAGCCTGATACCCGTGAGATTCCCGAGGAGACCGCAGGTGGTCTCCAGAGGTCTCACGCAGAACCAAGAAACCAACCCTGAATGTAAAAAAATAAACCTGGCCTATACATTCAATACATACCCCCCCCCCCCAACACCTACAGTACAATAATGTGCAAAATAACTATTATCCAGATAGGGATAATAGATTATTTGCCCATTATTAAACACATTAACTAGCATATTCAAATAAATAAAGTACTACTGACCTCATCAATAAGAAGCCCCCGTCGCCAGCAACATCCTTGTCTTTCGTTGCCCACAAAATACATAGCCAATACAAAGCCAATACATTGCAATTACATTCAGATATCAATTAACCCCTTAAACACCTTATCGGATAATAACCGCAAAGGTAATTAAGGGGTTAAGCCACACTGGCCCGATACCCACCCTTCACTCATTCATTTGTACAGTGGCTTCATCATGCAACTATATATATATATATACAGAGAGAGAGAGAGAGAGAGAGATATATACACACACATGATGAACCAATATACAAATAAATGTAGAAGGGTTATCAAAAACATGCTGTGCTACAAATAACACTTCTCCATATAGACACACTACAATAAAATCAATTTCCTTTAATAATCCAATCTGATATTCCAATCAAAATCCTCAAATGCCAATCAAAAACCTCAAATGACAATCAAAACATTGCATTTACATTGTATATATGATGCATACAATCTATGCACCATATACATTCTGCAAATGAATGTTAACAATAATATATTCAAAACAAAATACCAATACCTCCAAACAAGTATAATATTTAAACCAATCCAGTAAACATAAATCAATTAGCATTAATTAATTACATCCCTAAACAGTTTACATTCCATCCCTAACAATTAAACAATTAACTAATTCAAGCGTTGAACAGAACAATTTATCCTGTGAAAAAATATAAGTACCAACAAGAATACAATATACAAAAGCAAGCCTCACCCTGACCTAAAGTACACCATACAATAGCAACAATTACATCCTACTAATTTTAAAATACAGTACATTATACACACATTTATGCATAGCAGCATAGCCAAATTAATTTAAAACACAGCAAATCAAGCTTTTAAAACAACATCATTTCTTAACCCTGTATGTATATATCGATCTAGACATACATACATACATACATACATACATACATACATACAGTGGCAAGAAATGATATACCAAACATAAATAAATACACGTTAAAAAAGCTTTTAAAAAAATTAACAAGTTAAATAAAATACATTTCTGTAGTTCACTTACCATTACTTGACCCACTCACCGACTCCCGTTGAACAGCTTACTCTCGAACCAATCCACGCACAGGAACCCATAAAATAAATAAACCATAAAATAATAAACATTAAAATAAAAATCCAAAACAATCCACGGGTCTTCTATTTGTAATCCATCTTCATCTGTATTCTTCTTTATTCTATCTGCGGCTCTCTTCCGGGGTCTTCTTGTCTTCTATGGCCACGCCCTGGCCTTCTTCTGTAGGAGGTCCTTCCTCCTCGGCGTCTTGCTTCAAAATGAGACGACATAGGCTTTTAAAGGCCTATAACGTCACATTTTCATCATGGTTCCCACGGCCCTGATTGGGCCGTGAAAACCATGTGTTTTGGCCGAGAAAAAAAAATGATGACGTCACTTAAAGGCAATGAAGCACAGTCAATTAGAATGGCTTTGCTTCAATTGCCTTTAAAATGACGTCATTAAAAGAACCGTTCTCCCCCAAGCCTCTGTCACATGGTATACTAGAGCCAATCAGAATTGGGATGGAGTTATATTTATTTATATTCATTTATTTATTTATTTATTTAGATACAGGTATATTTATTTATTTATTTAGTGTGGGGCTGCTGTGTGTAATTATTATTTTTTATTGTGGGTAGCGGGTGTGGGTGAAGGGGGTATTAGCCATACGGTGGTTGTTTAGGTCTTGCGGGTGGGTAGCGGGAGGCCTTAACCCCTTCATTATTAACTGCTACGGTCGTGAAGGGGTTAAGTGCACCCGCAACCCCCCCCACAAGCCCTAAACAAACAACAAGGGCCAAATACCCCCTTCGCCCACCCCCGCTACCCACAATAAAGCTGGCACGGTGGGTTAACCCCTTCATTGCCTTAGCGGTTAGTCGCTAAGGTAATGAAGTGGGCTGTACATGCATTTTTCCTGCCTCGGATGCATGCCGGGGGGCTCCAGTGCTGGTATCAGCTCTGGAGACCCCCGGCATCAATCCCAGCCAGGAAAAAGGCCAGAATTTTTCTAAGTGTCGCCCTTGCCGATGCTTCTCCTCCACCAAATTGCCAACTTTAGTTGGCGGGCTGGATTGCCGAAAAACTCTCCATTCTGGAGTGCCGATCAGCAGCGAAAAGCTGATCGGGGCTACCTGAATTCAGCCAAGTTCAAAAAGTACCGATAAGTGGCTTATCGGCACCCGGATTCCGATAAGTTTTTATCGGCAACATAAATTGCCGATTTTGCCCACTTATCGGCGCTTACTAAATCGGGAGGGCAAATTTGGCGAAAAAATGCCGATAAACGGCTTATCGACGCTTACTGCATGAGGCCCTTAGGGAGGATTTGTTCCTATAAAGTACACATATTTTGGCATAGGTTTTGGATGTCAGAGTATCAAGGTGCATTCCAAATGTTAAATGGGAGTCAAACCATATGCTCAAGTATTTAAAACTAGTAACAGTGTCTAGGATGGTATTAGTGTTAGTTCTGATCTGGAGCTCATTGATTGGAAGCTTTACAAATTTAGCCTTGGTCCCAATACCATTGTACAGATATACCCCGCATTAACGTACGCAATGGGACCGGAGCATGTATGTAAAGCGAAAATATACTTAAAGTGAAGCACTACCTTTTTTCCCACTTATGTATGCATGTACTGTTCTGCAATAGTTATATACGTGCATAACTAATGTAAATAACGAATTTGTAACAGGCTTTATAGTCTCCCCGCTTGCGCACAGCTTCTGTACAGGTAGGGAGCTAGTATTGCTGTGCAGGACGTGCTGACGGGCGCATGCGCGAGCTGCCGTTTGCCTGTTGGGCGATATCTACTTACTCGCGAGTGTACTTAAAGTGAGTGTCCTTAAACTGGGGTATGCCTGTACAGTCTTGTCAGTGTTTAAAAACAATTTGTTTTGGGAAATCAAATTTTCAAGTCACAAAAAGTCAGATTTAGGTATGTGTTCAAGGTCGGAGAGGCAAGAGCTGTGTGCATATAAGATTGTGTAATTTGCATACATGTGTATTGAGGCTTCCTTACAAGCTGTAGGAAGATCATTGATGAACACTGAGAAGAGTAGGGGCCCCAGGACAGAGTCTTGAGGGACACCACAGGTGATATCCAAGGGGTTGGAGTTAGAGCCTGGTATAGACACATGTTGGGATCTACCTGATAGATAGGAATGAAAACAGTTAAAAGCATGCTTCCCTATTCCAGAGCACAGGAGTTTGTTTAGCAAGATAACATGGTCAACAGTATAAAAAGCATTTGTAAAATTAGGAATATTGCACCAGTAAGTTGTCAAAGTTCAATGCCACACTAGATCTCATTGCAAATGTTTAGGAGGGTCGTTACAGTGGAGTGTTTAGGGTGAAAGCCAGATTGGAATTGGCTTGGGAAATTTGTCTTGGTATAGTAATCGCTTAATTGGGAGTGATTGAGGGATAGGGGTGTTACACAATATAATGTCCTGCATTGCTTGTTCTGTGGCACTGGACCCTGTCCCACTCTGAAGCCTATTTCGTCTCTTCCTGTCTCCTTTGTTTCTGGGATGGTTCTGGATATGTGGGTAGAGGAGGTTTCACAAGCAGGGAGAAGGTTGGAGAACCAGAGTCACTTCTCACTGCACAGGACAGTGTATCCAAACTGGGCCTGGTGTGCCGTGATGGAGTAGAAGTGGGTGACTAATGCCTCTTTACCTGGGGGGTGGCTCTACTCACTCCTCCTGCCTGTGATTCCATCTCCTAAACCCCCACATCCCAACCTAGTGAAACTTCCATGACACAAGCAGGAACAGCAGAACCAGCCGTACAAGTGTTGGGCATAGCCGACTCAGGTGATGCAACTGAAACCAGATCCCGGTTCACAATGTCAAAACCTGTTTTGATGTTCCACACCTGATTAGAACTGACCCTGTTCTGGTAACTGCAACACTAGCCTGACCTGTAAGCACACACAACACATGCAGCTGCATCTGCTCCCCCCAAAACCCAAATCAATGCTACTACATGCTTCCACTAAAAAAGAGGGCTACTTTTCACAACAATCTGTTCCCCTGACACAGGATGACCAAGCACAGAAGCAGATGGTTCATGAGGCTGGCTTTCAACCGGGTTGAAGCAGGCCCAACAATACATCTACTCTGGTGCGTAGTACTAGCAGAATCAATGGCTGATACATCGACCACTGCTAAGGCCGTGCTTATAGGGCTGACGACGGCGACACGACCGATGACATCACCCATCGCCGTCGCCACCCACGAAAGTTATATTTAGATTTTCCGCGACTGTTGCCAGCGACATCACAAAAGGGGGCAGGTCGCGGTCTCTGATTGGTTTAGAGACAGTCACATGTGGCGACTGTCTAAAAAATCAAATAGACCCGGCTTCAATTTTTTTTGCCGCGACGTCGCTCTGTGTTGCCGTTGCGCTTACTATAAGCGCTTGCGATGGAGTCAATGTATTTAATTTGGAGCGACGTCGCGTCGCCGTCGCAAGGCACTATAAGCGCTGCTTAGGCTCTCCAGCCCACACTACCAACTGAGCCTAAAACAGTTTTTTAATCTGACCTCAGTCTCACAGAAAGGGCAGAATGACTGTGAGAGCCCCACCTGCCATGGCTGCCAATGCCACCACACATAATAAAAAATGTTTTAGTACAGGAGAGTATTCAGGAATACCTAAAGGATAACAAAATTATTAGTAATAATCAGCATTGATTTATGAAGGATAGGTTGTACTCAATTAATCTTATTAGTTTTTTTGAGGAGGTAAGTTACAATTTAGACCAAGTTATACAGATGATGTGGTTTACTTAGATTTTGTGAAGGCTTTTTATACGGTGCCACACAAGAGGTTAGTGTGCAAAATAAAGCAAATTGGACTCAGATAAAATATTTGCACCTGGATAGAAAACTGGTTTAAGGACAACAAAGAGTTGTTGTAAATGGATTTTTTTTAGGCTGGGCTAAAGTTGTGAGTGGAGTACCTCAAGGATCCGTACGGAATGGATGGAAGGGAAATAAACATTATTACACCCCTCTATGAAGCAGCTTTGGGCACCACTCCATAAAAAAGACATTATGTAACTAGAAAAAGTGCAGAGAAGAGCCACCAAATTGATAAATGGGATCAATAATATGATTTATGATGAGAGGCTAGCTAATTTAGATATGTTTACATTAGAAAATAGGCATCTAAGAGGGGATATGATAACTATATACAAATATATTCGGGAACAATACAAGGAGCTTCCAAAAGAACTATTCATCACAAGGGTGGTACAAACTACACTTACTTATCCTTTAAGATCGGAGGAAAGGAGATTTCACCAGCCACAAAGGCAAGGGTTCTCTACAATAAGGGCAATTAAAATGTGGAATTCGTTAAATAATCCACGTGGATTAAAGATGGAACAATCCGTCTGTGGATTTTAACTCAAAACAGGTTTTGAATGGAAAACCCGGAAAATAGATTTGGACTGGTTTACCCATCTCTACTGAGTATTCCTAGACTAGTACTGATATTTGTTCAGTGATAATGTCCGTAGCACCCCAGATTTCCTAGCTCATGGATTCTTCGAAGATTGTAGATATTGCCAGTTAGATTCTCACTTAGCAGTTTATCCAGTCAAGATTGTTGGTGGCGAATGATTTCACAAGTTTCTTCATTTTTCACTTGCATAGCTCATTGGCGTTGTGATTTTGTTTCTTGTAGTACATCAATTACGTATGTTGTTTTCATAAATAACACTGTTAGTCCTTTTTTGCTTGCTTTATAGTGAGATTTTGTTTTCAATTTTTTATTGCTGTTGTCTATATTAATTTGACATACTGTACCCAATCTTATCAAGCTCAAAACCCAGTCCCACAGAATTATGTATATATACATATATATATACACATATATATACATATACATACATACATACATACATATATCTATATATAATTGTGCCAATTGGGGTGCTACTGGAAAGTGACCTCAAATATACAGTACAGCAGTAAACAAAGAAACTCCAATGCACATCTAATAGGACAAATTATTTGATTCATTACTATGTTTTTTTTCCTTATATAAGTATGGGTCATTTAGTTCAATATTTTTGCCAACATGTTAAGCCTGCAACCACAGAAGACCCTTTCAACAGGTTCCTACACTACCAATTTTATACCATATCCTTATGTCTAATTGTAAATTGGTGGTATGTATGTTGCCCCTACAGATAACTGGGGAGAAGTAAGAGTCTGAAACATAACACATTTTTGCGAAAATTTGAAATTTAAGAAAACAAAATGAACAAATGCGTGTCAAATTTGAAGACATTGACACAACTCTACTCTGAATACAGGACTGACACTTTCTTGACAGCCATGTTTGTTTGTTTTTGTATAGATCCTATGTTTCAGAGTGGGGTTTACTCTTTAGTTTTTACTCATTATAAAAATGTGCAGATTATTAGGACTTTTATTTTAATATGCAGTATTATCATTATTAATATTATTATTACTATATTTTATGTTAATGGTACCAACATATACAGCAGCACATTAGACTGTGGTATTTCTAATTGTCTAGTCCTGCAAAAAAATGACAGTTAAGGTAAATATCAAGTGTTAAGTGGAGAATGAGATCAGAAAAATACATTCTTCTTCATACATTTGAACATTGGGTGGCCATTGTGATACCTCTGTAGTGCATTTCCACATATTGCTGTGTGCCACCAATTACCAATTTGACAGAACATTGGAAAGGAAAATGATTTATACTATGTTTCACATGCTTTGACATTTTATATTTTTCTATTTAAACACTGCAAATGTGTGTGTGTGTGTGTGTGTGTGTGTGTGTGTGTGTGTGTGTGTGTGTGTGTGTGTGTGTGTGTGTGTGTGTGTGTGTGTGTGTGTGTGTGTGTGTGTGTGTGTGTGTGTGTGTGTGTGTGTGTGCGCTTATGATCTGAATGGTAAAACGCAGTAATGCACTAGTTATTCGCCAGCTCTATCCCTGCCTTGTACAGTACATATTCTACGCTATCTTAAATTTGAAGCTTTGTGCTTTTTCCATTTTAAAGTAGTCTTTCATTTTTATTTTGTAAGAGCATTATGTGGTGGTGGTTCATCATTTTGAGTAATAGTGTACTGCATGTTTGATAACTTTATAAAGACAATGCTATTGCATCTTCCATGTCTGATTCGGTAAATAAATATTCAAGTATGAACAAAGATAAAGAGCACTGCATTAATAATTGCAATAGAATAATGGTTTATGGGTTATCAGTGGAAGGAAGCACAATGTTGCCCTTTATCATAACAACAGTGACAGCATATATGCTACTCACGCTTCTACATGACTTGTTTGTCACATTCTGAGCCAATTCTCGCCCTCGTAGATGCCTGGCATATATCAGATTTATGATTTATTGCCTCATCTTATCTACATAGTGAGAGAACCACTAATATATTTTCTTTTTAAATTACAAATTGGGCTGCCTCTTATTTTTAGTGACAGGAATGCTGACTTCTTTATATCTAAGGTGCTCCATTTATTGCTTAGCGTAAAATTTAAATACTGACGACTCCCTTAGGCCTGGCCTGCTGGAAGTAAAATGTACGTAATATTGTGGATTATAAATGTAGCCATCATACTCCAATGTTTTATAGTCACCAGGAGCTGGCCTGAGTGGAATCCAGTTATAATAAATGGTTTGAGAATGTTGTCTCCAAGAGATTTAAAGGCCATTGAATCCCATTTCACTTGATATTTTGCATGTCACTTTATAATTTTCTTTGGAGACTTTCTTTCAAATGAAAAGTGAAGGGCAGTACTTCATTTTACAACTTAAGAAGAAAGACTTTCAAAGTAGATGTGCACTCCATGGACTACGTGAATATGTATATGTCAGTGGGAGGACAGATGATGTGCGGTAGACGTGTAAAATAATCCTTTTGGGAGAACATTAACTTTAGAAGGAAGAGACCTCCGATGTCTCCTCCAACATAATGAGAAAACGTCACTACAGTGAGAACTTATACTCATTACTATTAACGTTGTACATCATTTATCTTGGTAGGAAAGGAAAGACCAAAAATATATTTTACTTAAAATGGCAAAGTCAGCAAAATAACTGTATCTTACCAGAAAATACACGGCAGAATCACAGAAATTAATTACATTAGTAAAATAATTGTTTTAGAAAATAATTTAACTAGTTAATTAGTTATACACTGCTCATTTGAACAAAACAGACCTTTCTGGCGCTTGGACAAATAGAGAAGCAAAATCCCCTTTAGGATATGGATTTCATCCGATGTAGACATTTCCGGATCCTTTCAGATCAGGTGGAGACATTAACACCTTGAAAAATAGGAGACAAAAGAACAAT